>NW_028255998.1:120000-125000 GCF_971803275.1 Cyanistes caeruleus | reverse complement strand
TCTCGCGCCCTCGAAAGTCACGCAGCACGGCGCGCGGGACGGGGGGATCCGGCTGGGGCTGACCCGCCCCCGAAGGCCGGCCCCCCGCCCGCCGACCGGTCGCGGGGGAGCGACCGGCCGCCGGCGAGAGGTTGGAGCCGAAGGGGAGCGAACCCCCCGCCGACACTTCCCCCCACACCGGGCCGAGCGGGAAGCACCGGACGTGCTAGAGGAGACAGCGACCCGACGAGGCGGGCGCGGCCCGGACAACCGAGGCCCCCTGGCCGGGGCGGCTCGCTCTGCAGCAGGCGGCGGCACGACAAAAGAGCACCGAGCGGCACGCGCGCGGAACGGGCTCTTTTCCCCCGTCCGCAGCCCCATCGGGGGGGGCTCGTTACGTTCCCTTCTCTCTGGCTTCCGCGTGTCTCTCTCTCTCTCTCTCTCTCTCTCTCTCTCTCTCTGTGTGTTCTCGGCTCACACGCTCGAGCCGCACCGCCGCCCGAGCGCTGCTCGCGGCCGGCACCCACGGGGCGCTTTTCTTTCTTTCTTTCCCGGCGACCGGGGCCGGCACCCCTCGCCACACGGCTTTTCTTGGGGTTTCAAGTCCAAGGACACCTGAGGGGCTCGCGGGGCCACGCGGCCGTCACACAGCCCGGGACGGTAAAGACGCCCTTGGCCCGGCACGGCGGGAAAGGGACGCCAAAACCTCGCCTGCGACGGGAAGCGAATTGGAGAGGAGACCAACCCTGGCCGAGCACCGGACACACCGCCGTGGGCTTCCCCATGACAGAGAAGCCCCGGAAGGAGCCGGCCCGCCGGGGGCCCTCTCCGACGCGACCCGAAAAGCCTCATCGATCGGGTTTTGTTGGTGTGGGGAGGAGAAGAGAGGAGGAGGAGGAGGAGGAGGAGGAGGAGGAGGAGGAGAAGCAAACGAGCGTGAAGAACAGGAGCGACGACAAGGGCCCCGCGGCCACGGTCCTGGGACAACGGCAACGGCAACCCCAACGTGCGCGCCCCACCGGCCGACACCGCCACGGTCCAGGCGGGCAGCGGGCGGACGGCCGCGGGACTCCGCGTGCGTGCGTGCGAGCGGGGAACTCGTCCCCGAGAGACCGCCCCCGCGGGCTCGGCGCCGTCGAGCCGCCTCGACGCGCCCCCGGGGCCCGCCGACGCCGGCGGGCCGCTTGGCTTTCGGGACAATTTCGGCTGATCGCAGCGGGAGGAGCGCGCGGGGGGTGCCGCCACCCACCCGCATCTGCGGACAACGGTTCCCTCTAACTGGACGACAACGGCAAAGATGGGAGACGCCACACACCCCGCCGGGGGCCGGGGACGTCGGGGGTTTTCACACCCCCTTTTTCCCCTTCCCCGAGGGGAACCCATCCGGGAAAGCGTGCGACAAAAAAAGTTTGCCACCGACCGCGAGAGGCCACGGGGCCCCCCCAAACCCGGCTTTAGCGCCCGGCCTCGCGGCGATCGGCTTTTTTTTTTCCATCCCCCGGAAAAAAACAAAACCAAAAAAAAAAAAAAACCGGGGGGGAAACGGCAAACCAGGAGCAGAAAAAAACGATAAGAAGAAGGCACATGGCGCGTCGCAGGACCCGTGCTAGCCACGGGGGCCGCGGGCCCGGGGATGGGGGGTGGGGGCGAGGCCCGCGCCTCTCACTCCCCAACGACACCACCGCCACCACGAGGTTTTTCTCCCTGCCCCTTCGCTTTTCGCTTGGGGGCGGGGCCCGCACGCCTCTGCGGACGCTTGGCTTTTTCTCGGTGCCGCGGCTTAGGGCCGCAAAAGGGAGCGGCGGGCAGAAAGCCCTCACACCCCCAGAAAATACGGAGGAGACCGGGCGGGCAGACCCCCACGCTCTGCCCCGCACGCCTACGAGCGAAAGAAAACGAAGCGGGGACCCCGTTCGCAACCCAGCCCGCCGGGCCACGGTGGCTCGGTCCGCACCGGCCACGACAACTGAGGAAGGGCGAGGCGCCGCCGCCTCGCCCGCGCCATCTCTCTCTCTCTCGGCCCGGGGGCATTTTTCCCCGTCGCGTTCGGGTGTCCGCACGCGGGCGGGGCCGGCCACCGCGGCCGGCCGCCGCCCCTGAAACAAATTCCGCCCGCAAAAGCGCGGGTCCCCGGCTTAAGGCCGAGGAAGGGGGAACGAGGGCCACAACAACTCGGGGCGGGGGACACAACCCGGTCTTCGGGGACGGGCCGGGGGTGGGGTGGTAAAGCCTCGAACGAAGCTCGAGCAACGGTTAGACAGAGGCGCCCCCGGCCGACGTCTGCCCCCGGCTGCCGGGCCCACACCGTGGCCCACCGAGACCGGCAGCCGAAAAACAAAAAAAAAAACTGCACCCCGCCGAGGGGGGCCCCCCGGCTTAAGGCCGAGCACATAAGGGACGAGGCGCCGCCGCCTCGCCCGCCAGCCACCGGCATTCGCTTCCCCGCCCCAGGGCTGGGGCGGGAGGGAGGGAGGCGGGACTGGACCGGAATCGGCAGCAGCACGACCAGAGCGGGGGGGACCCGCCTGCGGCTTCTCTGCCTCCTCCACGCCCTTCCCTTCTCGCCTCGGCCGCCCGCGCGGCAACACTCTCTCTGGGCAAGCAGCACACGCTTCCTCGGCATCACGACAAGCTGGCCCCCCCCACCATCGGCACGATGGGTAGCACGGGGGAAGCGGGACGAGCCCCGCGACTCGGTCCCGCCGAGGCGGCAACACACTCCCTTCTCTCTCTGGGCAAGCAGCGGCAACGACGCCTCCTCGGCCTGGCAAACAAAGCTGCCCCACCGGCACGATGGGTAGCACGGGAAGCGGGACGAGCCCCGCGACTCGGTCCCGCCGAGGCGGCAACACACTCCCTTCTCTCTCTGGGCAAGCAGCGGCAACGACGCCTCCTCGGCCTGGCAAACAAAGCTGCCCCACCGGCACGATGGGTAGCACGGGAAGCGGGACGAGCCCCGCGACTCGGTCCCGCCGAGGCGGCACACTCTCGGTTTCTCTCTCGGGCCTCCCTGGCCGGCGGCTCTCCCCTTCGTTTCTCTCTGAGCTCAGCGCCGGCGACCGGCCGGGCGGCCGGCCCGTAGCTTCGCCTCCGGAGGACACAGGCACGGTAGCAGCCTGGGGGAGACGACCCGTTACCTCGCTCCCATAATACGGAGATACGTGTCCGAGGCCGCCGATGCCTGCAAGTGACCGTAGCGTACGTGACCGGGGCAAAGCGGCGGCGCTAGCCGCCTCCTAGCATGACGTAACTGGAGGCAGCTGAAAACAGCGACCCCTTGGTGAACTTCCAGAGCCGGCGCGGACACCAGGTCTACCTCGACCGCGGACACCACGTCTACCCCGACCTGGGCTAGCAGGTCTACCCCGGCCTGGGACAACACGTCTACCCCGACCGCGGACAGCAGGTCTACCCCGACCGGGGGACAACACGTCTACCCCGACCGCGGACAGCAGGTCTACCCCGACGGGGGGACACCACGTCTACCCCGACCGCGGACAGCAGGTCTACCCCGGCCTGGGACAACACGTCTACCCCGACCGCGGACAGCAGGTCTACCCCGACCGGGGGACAACACGTCTACCCCGACCGCGGACAGCAGGTCTACCCCGACCGGGGGACACCACGTCTACCCCGACCGCGGACAGCAGGTCTACCCCGACCGGGGGACACCACGTCTACCCCGACCGCGGACAGCAGGTCTACCCCGGCCTGGGACAACACGTCTACCCCGACCGCGGACAGCAGGTCTACCCCGACCGGGGGACAACACGTCTACCCCGACCGCGGACAGCAGGTCTACCCCGACCGGGGGACACCACGTCTACCCCGACCGCGGACAGCAGGTCTACCCCGGCCTGGGGACAACACGTCTACCCCGACCGCGGACAGCAGGTCTACCCCGGCCTGGGACAACACGTCTACCCCGACCGCGGACAGCAGGTCTACCCCGGCCTGGGACAACACGTCTACCCCGACCGCGGACAGCAGGTCTACCCCGACCGGGGGACACCACGTCTACCCCGACCTGGGACAGCAGGTCTACCCCGGCCTGGGACAACACGTCTACCCCGACCTGGGACAGCAGGTCTACCCCGACCGCGGGACACCAGGTCTACCCCGACCGCGGACAGGAGGTCTACCCCGGCCTGGGACAACACGTCTACCCCGACCTGGGACAGCAGGGCTGCCCCGACCACGGGCAGCAGGTCTTCCCCGTCCGGGAGACAAGGGTACCCCGCTGAAATTTGCCTCGTGTCCCGCCACCGGGCCAGGCCTGTCAGGCGGCCCCGGCCCTGGGTGGACCCAACCTCCCGGGGCCGCCCGCCACCGGGGTAGTCCTGTCGGCCGCCTCCGCGCCGGCCGCCCCCTGCGGCTTCTGACGCCGTGCCCGGCGGCGGCGGTGGCGGCGGCGGCGGCCTGCCCCGGAGGCGGGAGACCGACCTGTGCGCCCCTCGGCCGTCGGGTAGCTTCGGCGGCCCCGTCCCTCCCGATATTGCCGCTCCCTAGACCGAGGCGTATTTTTGACCGTTGCTTTATTTTGCTTTTTTTCACGCACGCAGGCACGCAGGCACACGCCCTCACCCACGGCCACACGCGCACCCACCCCTTCCCTTCTTCTTTCGTCTTTTTCCCGAAAGGACGGCTCTCGCGTCGGGGCGGAACACCAACGCTTCGCCGGGATCCGAAATTCTCGGCCCATCCCATTTCCGTTCCTGCGTGCGCGGCCGGACGCCTCCCAGCCGAGCCGACGGGCGGCTCGCGGCCCGCGCCCGGCCTGCCGACGCGCTCGACCGGCCGCGGGGCGTCCCCGCCACGCCTGCGGGGAGCAGAAGCGGCACCGGCCAGCCGGCGGGACCTGGGGGCGGACAGCGGGGGAAAGGAAGCGGGCGGGAGGGTGCGGTGGGACGCGGCGGGAAGAAAGACGCCGGCCCCCGGCGTGACTCGACTCGAATCGCCGGCAGAAGCGGCGAGCGGGCGGGCGGGCGGCCGGCTCTTCGGCGGTCCGCGGAGGTCTTTGG
>NW_028255998.1:100000-105000 GCF_971803275.1 Cyanistes caeruleus | reverse complement strand
GCGGGGAACTCGTCCCCGAGAGACCGCCCCCGCGGGCTCGGCGCCGTCGAGCCGCCTCGACGCGCCCCCGGGGCCCGCCGACGCCGGCGGGCCGCTTGGCTTTCGGGACAATTTCGGCTGATCGCAGCGGGAGGAGCGCGCGGGGGGTGCCGCCACCCACCCGCATCTGCGGACAACGGTTCCCTCTAACTGGACGACAACGGCAAAGATGGGAGACGCCACACACCCCGCCGGGGGCCGGGGACGTCGGGGGTTTTCACACCCCCTTTTTCCCCTTCCCCGAGGGGAACCCATCCGGGAAAGCGTGCGACAAAAAAAGTTTGCCACCGACCGCGAGAGGCCACGGGGCCCCCCCAAACCCGGCTTTAGCGCCCGGCCTCGCGGCGATCGGCTTTTTTTTTTCCATCCCCCGGAAAAAAACAAAACCAAAAAAAAAAAAAAACCGGGGGGGAAACGGCAAACCAGGAGCAGAAAAAAACGATAAGAAGAAGGCACATGGCGCGTCGCAGGACCCGTGCTAGCCACGGGGGCCGCGGGCCCGGGGATGGGGGGTGGGGGCGAGGCCCGCGCCTCTCACTCCCCAACGACACCACCGCCACCACGAGGTTTTTCTCCCTGCCCCTTCGCTTTTCGCTTGGGGGCGGGGCCCGCACGCCTCTGCGGACGCTTGGCTTTTTCTCGGTGCCGCGGCTTAGGGCCGCAAAAGGGAGCGGCGGGCAGAAAGCCCTCACACCCCCAGAAAATACGGAGGAGACCGGGCGGGCAGACCCCCACGCTCTGCCCCGCACGCCTACGAGCGAAAGAAAACGAAGCGGGGACCCCGTTCGCAACCCAGCCCGCCGGGCCACGGTGGCTCGGTCCGCACCGGCCACGACAACTGAGGAAGGGCGAGGCGCCGCCGCCTCGCCCGCGCCATCTCTCTCTCTCTCGGCCCGGGGGCATTTTTCCCCGTCGCGTTCGGGTGTCCGCACGCGGGCGGGGCCGGCCACCGCGGCCGGCCGCCGCCCCTGAAACAAATTCCGCCCGCAAAAGCGCGGGTCCCCGGCTTAAGGCCGAGGAAGGGGGAACGAGGGCCACAACAACTCGGGGCGGGGGACACAACCCGGTCTTCGGGGACGGGCCGGGGGTGGGGTGGTAAAGCCTCGAACGAAGCTCGAGCAACGGTTAGACAGAGGCGCCCCCGGCCGACGTCTGCCCCCGGCTGCCGGGCCCACACCGTGGCCCACCGAGACCGGCAGCCGAAAAACAAAAAAAAAAACTGCACCCCGCCGAGGGGGGCCCCCCGGCTTAAGGCCGAGCACATAAGGGACGAGGCGCCGCCGCCTCGCCCGCCAGCCACCGGCATTCGCTTCCCCGCCCCAGGGCTGGGGCGGGAGGGAGGGAGGCGGGACTGGACCGGAATCGGCAGCAGCACGACCAGAGCGGGGGGGACCCGCCTGCGGCTTCTCTGCCTCCTCCACGCCCTTCCCTTCTCGCCTCGGCCGCCCGCGCGGCAACACTCTCTCTGGGCAAGCAGCACACGCTTCCTCGGCATCACGACAAGCTGGCCCCCCCCACCATCGGCACGATGGGTAGCACGGGGGAAGCGGGACGAGCCCCGCGACTCGGTCCCGCCGAGGCGGCAACACACTCCCTTCTCTCTCTGGGCAAGCAGCGGCAACGACGCCTCCTCGGCCTGGCAAACAAAGCTGCCCCACCGGCACGATGGGTAGCACGGGAAGCGGGACGAGCCCCGCGACTCGGTCCCGCCGAGGCGGCAACACACTCCCTTCTCTCTCTGGGCAAGCAGCGGCAACGACGCCTCCTCGGCCTGGCAAACAAAGCTGCCCCACCGGCACGATGGGTAGCACGGGAAGCGGGACGAGCCCCGCGACTCGGTCCCGCCGAGGCGGCACACTCTCGGTTTCTCTCTCGGGCCTCCCTGGCCGGCGGCTCTCCCCTTCGTTTCTCTCTGAGCTCAGCGCCGGCGACCGGCCGGGCGGCCGGCCCGTAGCTTCGCCTCCGGAGGACACAGGCACGGTAGCAGCCTGGGGGAGACGACCCGTTACCTCGCTCCCATAATACGGAGATACGTGTCCGAGGCCGCCGATGCCTGCAAGTGACCGTAGCGTACGTGACCGGGGCAAAGCGGCGGCGCTAGCCGCCTCCTAGCATGACGTAACTGGAGGCAGCTGAAAACAGCGACCCCTTGGTGAACTTCCAGAGCCGGCGCGGACACCAGGTCTACCTCGACCGCGGACACCACGTCTACCCCGACCTGGGCTAGCAGGTCTACCCCGGCCTGGGACAACACGTCTACCCCGACCGCGGACAGCAGGTCTACCCCGACCGGGGGACAACACGTCTACCCCGACCGCGGACAGCAGGTCTACCCCGACGGGGGGACACCACGTCTACCCCGACCGCGGACAGCAGGTCTACCCCGGCCTGGGACAACACGTCTACCCCGACCGCGGACAGCAGGTCTACCCCGACCGGGGGACAACACGTCTACCCCGACCGCGGACAGCAGGTCTACCCCGACCGGGGGACACCACGTCTACCCCGACCGCGGACAGCAGGTCTACCCCGACCGGGGGACACCACGTCTACCCCGACCGCGGACAGCAGGTCTACCCCGGCCTGGGACAACACGTCTACCCCGACCGCGGACAGCAGGTCTACCCCGACCGGGGGACAACACGTCTACCCCGACCGCGGACAGCAGGTCTACCCCGACCGGGGGACACCACGTCTACCCCGACCGCGGACAGCAGGTCTACCCCGGCCTGGGGACAACACGTCTACCCCGACCGCGGACAGCAGGTCTACCCCGGCCTGGGACAACACGTCTACCCCGACCGCGGACAGCAGGTCTACCCCGGCCTGGGACAACACGTCTACCCCGACCGCGGACAGCAGGTCTACCCCGACCGGGGGACACCACGTCTACCCCGACCTGGGACAGCAGGTCTACCCCGGCCTGGGACAACACGTCTACCCCGACCTGGGACAGCAGGTCTACCCCGACCGCGGGACACCAGGTCTACCCCGACCGCGGACAGGAGGTCTACCCCGGCCTGGGACAACACGTCTACCCCGACCTGGGACAGCAGGGCTGCCCCGACCACGGGCAGCAGGTCTTCCCCGTCCGGGAGACAAGGGTACCCCGCTGAAATTTGCCTCGTGTCCCGCCACCGGGCCAGGCCTGTCAGGCGGCCCCGGCCCTGGGTGGACCCAACCTCCCGGGGCCGCCCGCCACCGGGGTAGTCCTGTCGGCCGCCTCCGCGCCGGCCGCCCCCTGCGGCTTCTGACGCCGTGCCCGGCGGCGGCGGTGGCGGCGGCGGCGGCCTGCCCCGGAGGCGGGAGACCGACCTGTGCGCCCCTCGGCCGTCGGGTAGCTTCGGCGGCCCCGTCCCTCCCGATATTGCCGCTCCCTAGACCGAGGCGTATTTTTGACCGTTGCTTTATTTTGCTTTTTTTCACGCACGCAGGCACGCAGGCACACGCCCTCACCCACGGCCACACGCGCACCCACCCCTTCCCTTCTTCTTTCGTCTTTTTCCCGAAAGGACGGCTCTCGCGTCGGGGCGGAACACCAACGCTTCGCCGGGATCCGAAATTCTCGGCCCATCCCATTTCCGTTCCTGCGTGCGCGGCCGGACGCCTCCCAGCCGAGCCGACGGGCGGCTCGCGGCCCGCGCCCGGCCTGCCGACGCGCTCGACCGGCCGCGGGGCGTCCCCGCCACGCCTGCGGGGAGCAGAAGCGGCACCGGCCAGCCGGCGGGACCTGGGGGCGGACAGCGGGGGAAAGGAAGCGGGCGGGAGGGTGCGGTGGGACGCGGCGGGAAGAAAGACGCCGGCCCCCGGCGTGACTCGACTCGAATCGCCGGCAGAAGCGGCGAGCGGGCGGGCGGGCGGCCGGCTCTTCGGCGGTCCGCGGAGGTCTTTGGCCCCGGGCCCGCCTCCGGGGGCTCGCCGCCGAGGCGTGCGGGGCCCGGGCACGGAACCGCCGCTCCCGCGGCGGCGCCTTTCCGGGCTTTTCCCCGCCCCCTGCTGGGCGGGCGATGCCGGCCCGGCGGCCCCGCCCTCCGACGTCACCCTGCCTCGGCACCTCCTTCCGGGCTTGCCCCGCCCGCCCCCCTGCTGGGCGACGGTTCGGGCCGCCGCCGTCGGCCCCTCCCCGCCCACGCCCCGGGCGGCTCCTCCTCAAGCGGCCGGCCGCTCGGCACTGCGACAACGCCTGCGGGGGCTGAGGAGCGGGCCGACGGGGCCGCCGGCGGCCTGAGCCTCGGCGCCCTCCCTTTCCGAGGAAGCTTTCTCGCCGGCGCTCTCTCGGAGGCTTTCGCGCCCACGGCGGCTTCCTTCCCGCTCGGCCCCCGGCCGGCCCCGCCGAAACCTGCAGGCGGACGGCGGCCCCGCCGATCGAGCCGGGCGGGCAGAAACCGAGGCGGCGGCGGGGCCGCCGTCTGCTCGCGCCCGGACGGGGGAGGGAGCGCCGCCGGCTTCTGAGGGCTCCCTCCTTCCCTCTCGGGGAGACACGAAGGCGGCGACGCGCTCAGGCCGAGAGGGGCGGGCCGCTCGACGCGTCCCGCGGCGGCCCGCCGGCCGACAGCGGCTCTCCCCCGGCGGCCGGCCGACGGCAGGTCTACCCCGGCGGCCGGCCGACGGCAGGTCTACCCCGGCGGCCGGCCGACGGCAGGTCTACCCCGGCGGCCGGACGACGGCAGGTCTACCCCGGCGGCCGGACGACGGCAGGTCTACCCCGGCGGCCGGCCGACGGCAGGTCTACCCCGGGTGCCGGACGACAGAAGGTCTACCCCGGCGGCCGGCCGACGGCAGGTCTACCCCGCGGCCGGCCGACGGCAGGTCTACCCGGGCGGCCGGCCGACAGCAGGTCTACCCCGGGTGCCGGCAGACAGCAGGTCTACCCCGGCCGCCGGCCGACAGCAGGTCTACCCCTGCGGCCGGCCGACAGCAGGTCTACCCGGCTGCCGGCCGACAGCAGGTCTACCCAGGGT
>NW_028255998.1:90000-92500 GCF_971803275.1 Cyanistes caeruleus | reverse complement strand
ACCGACCGTACGAGCACAAACGAGACGACCAACGGAGGGGAAAAAGAAAAGGAAGGCACGAGGCCGCCCACGGAACGCTCCGAAAAGGCCGGCCAGAAAGGGCGGGGGGGCCCGCGCCCCCGACCGCCTCTCCCCCACCACCCCCCTCCCCCCGGGCGAGGGGAGGGGAAAAGAGAGACGCCGCCCCGCGTGCCGTCTTTCGGAGGCGGCCCAGGCGCCCGGGCTCGGCCCGGCCTCCGCGCGGAGAGCCGCGCGGCGCGCGCCGGACCGCGGGGGGGCTCCGTAGCCCGCGCCCGGCCTCTTCTCTCTGAACGGGACGACGCGGGCACGAGGCCGGGGGGCCGCGGCCGCCCGCCGCCCGCCGCGCGCTCGGCTCCACCTCGACCGCTGCGCGGGGATCGGCCCCCCGCGCAGCGCCACCGCGCCCGCCGCGCGCGGCGCGGCCTTTCTCCTCCCCGCTGACGGGCCGCCCCCTTGCCAGCGCCCGAGACGGCCGCGCGACGACCGCCGGCACCGCCGGCGCCGCCCCCGGCCGGGGACCGCTCCCCGCCGGAAGGCGAGCGCCTCGCCGCCGCGCTCCGACGGCCGGCGCCGGGAGGCGGGCGCCGCCGAGGCGCGAGCCGGCGTCGCGAGCGCCCGAGGCCTGCCGGAAGGCAAAGGCCCCGCCGCCACCGGGGCCGCACTCCCGGGACCGCCGCCGCCGCTTCGCACCGTCGGGGCCCCTTCCGCGGGCACGCGCCCTGCGGGAGGGGGCCGTGCGGCGGACGCCCGCCGCACGGCCTCGAGCGGTTCTCCCTGCGGCCCACACGCGGCCTTCGGGAAGGGAGACGGGGAAGCGACGGGCGGGGCCCGGGCCGGGACCGCCGCCGGCGACGACGGGGGCCTCCCGGCCGACCGTCCCACCAGGGGGACACCCGTCGAGCGGCGCCGCCGCCGCTCGGCACGGGGTCGCCCGCGCTCGCCGGACCTCCGGCCGCCGGAGGCGACCGACGAGCGCTCGCCCGGGCGGGGGGCGCGCGGTCCCGGCCGGGGACGAGCCGGCGGACGGCGCCGCCGCGCGCGTCCGGGGAAGGCGAGGAACGCCCCGAGGAGGAGGAGGAGATGCGCGCCGACGCGGCCGGCGCGGCCGAGGCGAGGGAGCGCGGGGGGCGCCCGAGGGCCGCCACCCCGAGGTCGCGCAGAGAAGGCGGAGAAGCGCGCGGGGGCGCTTCTCCGCCGGCGCCGCCCCGTTCCGAAGAGACCGGATCGGCCCCGCGGCCGACAGCGCGCCACGGCCTCGCCGCCGAGACCGGGCCGCGGAGAGGGGGGGGGAGGGGGGCTGGGTGCCCCCTCCCCGGCACGGCGCGGCCGACGACGGCCGCGACGAAGTCGACGACGACGACGACGACGAGCGGGGGGGGACCGGTCGCGACGGACGCCACCGCAGGGGATCGGCGGGAGTAGCTCCCCACCCCTCAGTGAACGCCGCGCCGCCACCGGCCGGGTACCCGTCGCCGCCGCCGCCGCCGCCGCCGGCATCGCCGCCGCCGCCGGGGCGCGCCGTGCCGCCCGAGTCTTTAAACCTCCGCCCGGCCTCGGCGGCCCTTTCGGGTCCCAGCCCAAACCCCGCGCCCCCGGCCGGCGTTTGACGACGCCGAGGCGGGAGCGGGGGAAAGGGGAAAGGACTCGGGGAACCGCCCAGGCGCGGAGCGCTAGGTACCTGGCCCTGGGGCGAGGGAAACGACCTGGGATGGCCCCGCCGGGGTGCCTCCCCCCCAATTGCTGCCACCCTCGGGGGAGCGTCCGCCGGCGGGGGCGCGCCTGACACATCCGCCGCCGCCACCGCGGCCGTCCTGACTCGGGGCCCGGGGTTTCCCTCAGCAGCCCGGCGCTGCGCCCGAGAGGACCGCCGCGGCTCGGCCCGTGGCCCCGCCGGTGCGGGAGGGCGAGGGGCGGACCGGCCGACCGAGTGACACACCTCGCCGCGGCGACCGCACCGACCGAGAGGGGCCCGGCGACGGGGCGAAGAACGTGTCTCCGCCGCCGCCGCCGCGCGCCCGACCCGGCGGCGGTCCCCGCGCCCGCGCGCGCGCGCGGGCGGGCAAAACCCTGGAAGCGACGCGCCCCGGAACGCCCGGGGGAAGGGGAACCCGGCCCTCCGAGCTCTCCTCTGCCGTGCGGTTCGCGAGGGGCCGTTCGGCCCCGGGAGCGGGACACCCCCTGGTGGTTTTTTTTTTTGCCGGGCGGCAAAAAAAAGAAAAGCGGTCCCGCTCCTCCGCCGCGGGAAGGGCCGGAGGAGCCGCCTCCTCCGCGCCCCGAAGGCGCCCGCGCGCCTCCGGGAGGAGGGGGGCCGTGCCGAGCACCCCCCTCCCTTCTCTTCCCGCACGCGGGACACGGCTTCTCGCGCGCCGCCGCCGAGGAAGCGAGAGAGGCCCGGGACCCAACGCCCGGGAGAACTCGGGCCGCGCGCGCCCACGCAGGGCCGCCGCCCGCGCGGCGTCGAGCGCCGACGACCGGCGTT
>NW_028255998.1:80000-85000 GCF_971803275.1 Cyanistes caeruleus | reverse complement strand
AACAACTCGGGGCGGGGGACACAACCCGGTCTTCGGGGACGGGCCGGGGGTGGGGTGGTAAAGCCTCGAACGAAGCTCGAGCAACGGTTAGACAGAGGCGCCCCCGGCCGACGTCTGCCCCCGGCTGCCGGGCCCACACCGTGGCCCACCGAGACCGGCAGCCGAAAAACAAAAAAAAAAACTGCACCCCGCCGAGGGGGGCCCCCCGGCTTAAGGCCGAGCACATAAGGGACGAGGCGCCGCCGCCTCGCCCGCCAGCCACCGGCATTCGCTTCCCCGCCCCAGGGCTGGGGCGGGAGGGAGGGAGGCGGGACTGGACCGGAATCGGCAGCAGCACGACCAGAGCGGGGGGGACCCGCCTGCGGCTTCTCTGCCTCCTCCACGCCCTTCCCTTCTCGCCTCGGCCGCCCGCGCGGCAACACTCTCTCTGGGCAAGCAGCACACGCTTCCTCGGCATCACGACAAGCTGGCCCCCCCCACCATCGGCACGATGGGTAGCACGGGGGAAGCGGGACGAGCCCCGCGACTCGGTCCCGCCGAGGCGGCAACACACTCCCTTCTCTCTCTGGGCAAGCAGCGGCAACGACGCCTCCTCGGCCTGGCAAACAAAGCTGCCCCACCGGCACGATGGGTAGCACGGGAAGCGGGACGAGCCCCGCGACTCGGTCCCGCCGAGGCGGCAACACACTCCCTTCTCTCTCTGGGCAAGCAGCGGCAACGACGCCTCCTCGGCCTGGCAAACAAAGCTGCCCCACCGGCACGATGGGTAGCACGGGAAGCGGGACGAGCCCCGCGACTCGGTCCCGCCGAGGCGGCACACTCTCGGTTTCTCTCTCGGGCCTCCCTGGCCGGCGGCTCTCCCCTTCGTTTCTCTCTGAGCTCAGCGCCGGCGACCGGCCGGGCGGCCGGCCCGTAGCTTCGCCTCCGGAGGACACAGGCACGGTAGCAGCCTGGGGGAGACGACCCGTTACCTCGCTCCCATAATACGGAGATACGTGTCCGAGGCCGCCGATGCCTGCAAGTGACCGTAGCGTACGTGACCGGGGCAAAGCGGCGGCGCTAGCCGCCTCCTAGCATGACGTAACTGGAGGCAGCTGAAAACAGCGACCCCTTGGTGAACTTCCAGAGCCGGCGCGGACACCAGGTCTACCTCGACCGCGGACACCACGTCTACCCCGACCTGGGCTAGCAGGTCTACCCCGGCCTGGGACAACACGTCTACCCCGACCGCGGACAGCAGGTCTACCCCGACCGGGGGACAACACGTCTACCCCGACCGCGGACAGCAGGTCTACCCCGACGGGGGGACACCACGTCTACCCCGACCGCGGACAGCAGGTCTACCCCGGCCTGGGACAACACGTCTACCCCGACCGCGGACAGCAGGTCTACCCCGACCGGGGGACAACACGTCTACCCCGACCGCGGACAGCAGGTCTACCCCGACCGGGGGACACCACGTCTACCCCGACCGCGGACAGCAGGTCTACCCCGACCGGGGGACACCACGTCTACCCCGACCGCGGACAGCAGGTCTACCCCGGCCTGGGACAACACGTCTACCCCGACCGCGGACAGCAGGTCTACCCCGACCGGGGGACAACACGTCTACCCCGACCGCGGACAGCAGGTCTACCCCGACCGGGGGACACCACGTCTACCCCGACCGCGGACAGCAGGTCTACCCCGGCCTGGGGACAACACGTCTACCCCGACCGCGGACAGCAGGTCTACCCCGGCCTGGGACAACACGTCTACCCCGACCGCGGACAGCAGGTCTACCCCGGCCTGGGACAACACGTCTACCCCGACCGCGGACAGCAGGTCTACCCCGACCGGGGGACACCACGTCTACCCCGACCTGGGACAGCAGGTCTACCCCGGCCTGGGACAACACGTCTACCCCGACCTGGGACAGCAGGTCTACCCCGACCGCGGGACACCAGGTCTACCCCGACCGCGGACAGGAGGTCTACCCCGGCCTGGGACAACACGTCTACCCCGACCTGGGACAGCAGGGCTGCCCCGACCACGGGCAGCAGGTCTTCCCCGTCCGGGAGACAAGGGTACCCCGCTGAAATTTGCCTCGTGTCCCGCCACCGGGCCAGGCCTGTCAGGCGGCCCCGGCCCTGGGTGGACCCAACCTCCCGGGGCCGCCCGCCACCGGGGTAGTCCTGTCGGCCGCCTCCGCGCCGGCCGCCCCCTGCGGCTTCTGACGCCGTGCCCGGCGGCGGCGGTGGCGGCGGCGGCGGCCTGCCCCGGAGGCGGGAGACCGACCTGTGCGCCCCTCGGCCGTCGGGTAGCTTCGGCGGCCCCGTCCCTCCCGATATTGCCGCTCCCTAGACCGAGGCGTATTTTTGACCGTTGCTTTATTTTGCTTTTTTTCACGCACGCAGGCACGCAGGCACACGCCCTCACCCACGGCCACACGCGCACCCACCCCTTCCCTTCTTCTTTCGTCTTTTTCCCGAAAGGACGGCTCTCGCGTCGGGGCGGAACACCAACGCTTCGCCGGGATCCGAAATTCTCGGCCCATCCCATTTCCGTTCCTGCGTGCGCGGCCGGACGCCTCCCAGCCGAGCCGACGGGCGGCTCGCGGCCCGCGCCCGGCCTGCCGACGCGCTCGACCGGCCGCGGGGCGTCCCCGCCACGCCTGCGGGGAGCAGAAGCGGCACCGGCCAGCCGGCGGGACCTGGGGGCGGACAGCGGGGGAAAGGAAGCGGGCGGGAGGGTGCGGTGGGACGCGGCGGGAAGAAAGACGCCGGCCCCCGGCGTGACTCGACTCGAATCGCCGGCAGAAGCGGCGAGCGGGCGGGCGGGCGGCCGGCTCTTCGGCGGTCCGCGGAGGTCTTTGGCCCCGGGCCCGCCTCCGGGGGCTCGCCGCCGAGGCGTGCGGGGCCCGGGCACGGAACCGCCGCTCCCGCGGCGGCGCCTTTCCGGGCTTTTCCCCGCCCCCTGCTGGGCGGGCGATGCCGGCCCGGCGGCCCCGCCCTCCGACGTCACCCTGCCTCGGCACCTCCTTCCGGGCTTGCCCCGCCCGCCCCCCTGCTGGGCGACGGTTCGGGCCGCCGCCGTCGGCCCCTCCCCGCCCACGCCCCGGGCGGCTCCTCCTCAAGCGGCCGGCCGCTCGGCACTGCGACAACGCCTGCGGGGGCTGAGGAGCGGGCCGACGGGGCCGCCGGCGGCCTGAGCCTCGGCGCCCTCCCTTTCCGAGGAAGCTTTCTCGCCGGCGCTCTCTCGGAGGCTTTCGCGCCCACGGCGGCTTCCTTCCCGCTCGGCCCCCGGCCGGCCCCGCCGAAACCTGCAGGCGGACGGCGGCCCCGCCGATCGAGCCGGGCGGGCAGAAACCGAGGCGGCGGCGGGGCCGCCGTCTGCTCGCGCCCGGACGGGGGAGGGAGCGCCGCCGGCTTCTGAGGGCTCCCTCCTTCCCTCTCGGGGAGACACGAAGGCGGCGACGCGCTCAGGCCGAGAGGGGCGGGCCGCTCGACGCGTCCCGCGGCGGCCCGCCGGCCGACAGCGGCTCTCCCCCGGCGGCCGGCCGACGGCAGGTCTACCCCGGCGGCCGGCCGACGGCAGGTCTACCCCGGCGGCCGGCCGACGGCAGGTCTACCCCGGCGGCCGGCCGACGGCAGGTCTACCCCGGCGGCCGGACGACGGCAGGTCTACCCCGGCGGCCGGCCGACGGCAGGTCTACCCCGGGTGCCGGACGACAGAAGGTCTACCCCGGCGGCCGGCCGACGGCAGGTCTACCCCGCGGCCGGCCGACGGCAGGTCTACCCGGGCGGCCGGCCGACAGCAGGTCTACCCCGGGTGCCGGCAGACAGCAGGTCTACCCCGGCCGCCGGCCGACAGCAGGTCTACCCCTGCGGCCGGCCGACAGCAGGTCTACCCGGCTGCCGGCCGACAGCAGGTCTACCCAGGGTGCCGGCCGACAGCAGGTCTACCCCGCGGCCGGCCGACAGCAGGTCTACCCCGCGGCCGGCCGACAGCAGGTCTACCCGGGTGCCGGCCGACAGCAGGTCTACCCCGCGGCCGGCCGACAGCAGGTCTACCCAGGGTGCCGGCCGACAGCAGGTCTACCCCGCGGCCGGCCGACAGCAGGTCTACCCCGGCGGCCAACCGACAGCAGGTCTACCCAGGGTGCCGGCCGACAGCAGGTCTACCCCGGCGGCCGGCCGACAGCAGGTCTACCCCGCGGCCGGCCGACAGCAGGTCTACCCCGGCGGCCGGCCGACAGCAGGTCTACCCCGCGGCCGGCCGACAGCTGGTCTACCCAGGGTGCCGGCCGACAGCAGGTCTACCCCGCGGCCGGCCGACAGCAGGTCTACCCGGGTGCCGGCCGACAGCAGGTCTACCCCGCGGCCGGCCGACAGCAGGTCTACCCAGGGTGCCGGCCGACAGCAGGTCTACCCCGCGGCGGCCGGCCGACAGCAGGTCTACCCCGCGGCCGGCCGACAGCAGGTCTACCCCGGCGGCCGGCCGACAGTAGGTCTACCCCGCGGCCGGCCGACAGCTGGTCTACCCAGGGTGCCGGCCGACAGCAGGTCTACCCCGCGGCCGGCCGACAGCAGGTCTACCCCGGCGGCCGGCCGACAGCAGGTCTACCCCGCGGCCGGCCGACAGCAGGTCTACCCAGGTTGCCGGCCGACAGCAGGTCTACCCCGCGGCGGCCGGCCGACAGCAGGTCTACCCCGCGGCGGCCGGCCGACAGCAGGTCTACCCAGCGGCCGCCGGACGACAGCAGGTCTACCCCGCGGCCGGCCGACAGAAGGTCTACCCCGGCGGCCAACCGACAGCAGGTCTACCCAGGGTGCCGGCCGACAGCAGGTCTACCCCGGCGGCCGGCCGACAGCAGGTCTACCCCGCGGCCGGCCGACAGCAGGTCTACCCCGGCGGCCGGCCGACAGCAGGTCTACCCCGGCGGCCGGCCGACAGCAGGTCTACCCCGGCCTCCGGCCGACAGCAGGTCTACCCCGCGGCGGCCGGCCGACAGCAGGTCT
>NW_028255998.1:62500-67500 GCF_971803275.1 Cyanistes caeruleus | reverse complement strand
CTCGCCTGCGACGGGAAGCGAATTGGAGAGGAGACCAACCCTGGCCGAGCACCGGACACACCGCCGTGGGCTTCCCCATGACAGAGAAGCCCCGGAAGGAGCCGGCCCGCCGGGGGCCCTCTCCGACGCGACCCGAAAAGCCTCATCGATCGGGTTTTGTTGGTGTGGGGAGGAGAAGAGAGGAGGAGGAGGAGGAGGAGGAGGAGGAGGAGGAGGAGAAGCAAACGAGCGTGAAGAACAGGAGCGACGACAAGGGCCCCGCGGCCACGGTCCTGGGACAACGGCAACGGCAACCCCAACGTGCGCGCCCCACCGGCCGACACCGCCACGGTCCAGGCGGGCAGCGGGCGGACGGCCGCGGGACTCCGCGTGCGTGCGTGCGAGCGGGGAACTCGTCCCCGAGAGACCGCCCCCGCGGGCTCGGCGCCGTCGAGCCGCCTCGACGCGCCCCCGGGGCCCGCCGACGCCGGCGGGCCGCTTGGCTTTCGGGACAATTTCGGCTGATCGCAGCGGGAGGAGCGCGCGGGGGGTGCCGCCACCCACCCGCATCTGCGGACAACGGTTCCCTCTAACTGGACGACAACGGCAAAGATGGGAGACGCCACACACCCCGCCGGGGGCCGGGGACGTCGGGGGTTTTCACACCCCCTTTTTCCCCTTCCCCGAGGGGAACCCATCCGGGAAAGCGTGCGACAAAAAAAGTTTGCCACCGACCGCGAGAGGCCACGGGGCCCCCCCAAACCCGGCTTTAGCGCCCGGCCTCGCGGCGATCGGCTTTTTTTTTTCCATCCCCCGGAAAAAAACAAAACCAAAAAAAAAAAAAAACCGGGGGGGAAACGGCAAACCAGGAGCAGAAAAAAACGATAAGAAGAAGGCACATGGCGCGTCGCAGGACCCGTGCTAGCCACGGGGGCCGCGGGCCCGGGGATGGGGGGTGGGGGCGAGGCCCGCGCCTCTCACTCCCCAACGACACCACCGCCACCACGAGGTTTTTCTCCCTGCCCCTTCGCTTTTCGCTTGGGGGCGGGGCCCGCACGCCTCTGCGGACGCTTGGCTTTTTCTCGGTGCCGCGGCTTAGGGCCGCAAAAGGGAGCGGCGGGCAGAAAGCCCTCACACCCCCAGAAAATACGGAGGAGACCGGGCGGGCAGACCCCCACGCTCTGCCCCGCACGCCTACGAGCGAAAGAAAACGAAGCGGGGACCCCGTTCGCAACCCAGCCCGCCGGGCCACGGTGGCTCGGTCCGCACCGGCCACGACAACTGAGGAAGGGCGAGGCGCCGCCGCCTCGCCCGCGCCATCTCTCTCTCTCTCGGCCCGGGGGCATTTTTCCCCGTCGCGTTCGGGTGTCCGCACGCGGGCGGGGCCGGCCACCGCGGCCGGCCGCCGCCCCTGAAACAAATTCCGCCCGCAAAAGCGCGGGTCCCCGGCTTAAGGCCGAGGAAGGGGGAACGAGGGCCACAACAACTCGGGGCGGGGGACACAACCCGGTCTTCGGGGACGGGCCGGGGGTGGGGTGGTAAAGCCTCGAACGAAGCTCGAGCAACGGTTAGACAGAGGCGCCCCCGGCCGACGTCTGCCCCCGGCTGCCGGGCCCACACCGTGGCCCACCGAGACCGGCAGCCGAAAAACAAAAAAAAAAACTGCACCCCGCCGAGGGGGGCCCCCCGGCTTAAGGCCGAGCACATAAGGGACGAGGCGCCGCCGCCTCGCCCGCCAGCCACCGGCATTCGCTTCCCCGCCCCAGGGCTGGGGCGGGAGGGAGGGAGGCGGGACTGGACCGGAATCGGCAGCAGCACGACCAGAGCGGGGGGGACCCGCCTGCGGCTTCTCTGCCTCCTCCACGCCCTTCCCTTCTCGCCTCGGCCGCCCGCGCGGCAACACTCTCTCTGGGCAAGCAGCACACGCTTCCTCGGCATCACGACAAGCTGGCCCCCCCCACCATCGGCACGATGGGTAGCACGGGGGAAGCGGGACGAGCCCCGCGACTCGGTCCCGCCGAGGCGGCAACACACTCCCTTCTCTCTCTGGGCAAGCAGCGGCAACGACGCCTCCTCGGCCTGGCAAACAAAGCTGCCCCACCGGCACGATGGGTAGCACGGGAAGCGGGACGAGCCCCGCGACTCGGTCCCGCCGAGGCGGCAACACACTCCCTTCTCTCTCTGGGCAAGCAGCGGCAACGACGCCTCCTCGGCCTGGCAAACAAAGCTGCCCCACCGGCACGATGGGTAGCACGGGAAGCGGGACGAGCCCCGCGACTCGGTCCCGCCGAGGCGGCACACTCTCGGTTTCTCTCTCGGGCCTCCCTGGCCGGCGGCTCTCCCCTTCGTTTCTCTCTGAGCTCAGCGCCGGCGACCGGCCGGGCGGCCGGCCCGTAGCTTCGCCTCCGGAGGACACAGGCACGGTAGCAGCCTGGGGGAGACAACCCGTTACCTCGCTCCCATAATACGGAGATACGTGTCCGAGGCCGCCGATGCCTGCAAGTGACCGTAGCGTACGTGACCGGGGCAAAGCGGCGGCGCTAGCCGCCTCCTAGCATGACGTAACTGGAGGCAGCTGAAAACAGCGACCCCTTGGTGAACTTCCAGAGCCGGCGCGGACACCAGGTCTACCTCGACCGCGGACACCACGTCTACCCCGACCTGGGCTAGCAGGTCTACCCCGGCCTGGGACAACACGTCTACCCCGACCGCGGACAGCAGGTCTACCCCGACCGGGGGACAACACGTCTACCCCGACCGCGGACAGCAGGTCTACCCCGACGGGGGGACACCACGTCTACCCCGACCGCGGACAGCAGGTCTACCCCGGCCTGGGACAACACGTCTACCCCGACCGCGGACAGCAGGTCTACCCCGACCGGGGGACAACACGTCTACCCCGACCGCGGACAGCAGGTCTACCCCGACCGGGGGACACCACGTCTACCCCGACCGCGGACAGCAGGTCTACCCCGACCGGGGGACACCACGTCTACCCCGACCGCGGACAGCAGGTCTACCCCGGCCTGGGACAACACGTCTACCCCGACCGCGGACAGCAGGTCTACCCCGACCGGGGGACAACACGTCTACCCCGACCGCGGACAGCAGGTCTACCCCGACCGGGGGACACCACGTCTACCCCGACCGCGGACAGCAGGTCTACCCCGGCCTGGGGACAACACGTCTACCCCGACCGCGGACAGCAGGTCTACCCCGGCCTGGGACAACACGTCTACCCCGACCGCGGACAGCAGGTCTACCCCGGCCTGGGACAACACGTCTACCCCGACCGCGGACAGCAGGTCTACCCCGACCGGGGGACACCACGTCTACCCCGACCTGGGACAGCAGGTCTACCCCGGCCTGGGACAACACGTCTACCCCGACCTGGGACAGCAGGTCTACCCCGACCGCGGGACACCAGGTCTACCCCGACCGCGGACAGGAGGTCTACCCCGGCCTGGGACAACACGTCTACCCCGACCTGGGACAGCAGGGCTGCCCCGACCACGGGCAGCAGGTCTTCCCCGTCCGGGAGACAAGGGTACCCCGCTGAAATTTGCCTCGTGTCCCGCCACCGGGCCAGGCCTGTCAGGCGGCCCCGGCCCTGGGTGGACCCAACCTCCCGGGGCCGCCCGCCACCGGGGTAGTCCTGTCGGCCGCCTCCGCGCCGGCCGCCCCCTGCGGCTTCTGACGCCGTGCCCGGCGGCGGCGGTGGCGGCGGCGGCGGCCTGCCCCGGAGGCGGGAGACCGACCTGTGCGCCCCTCGGCCGTCGGGTAGCTTCGGCGGCCCCGTCCCTCCCGATATTGCCGCTCCCTAGACCGAGGCGTATTTTTGACCGTTGCTTTATTTTGCTTTTTTTCACGCACGCAGGCACGCAGGCACACGCCCTCACCCACGGCCACACGCGCACCCACCCCTTCCCTTCTTCTTTCGTCTTTTTCCCGAAAGGACGGCTCTCGCGTCGGGGCGGAACACCAACGCTTCGCCGGGATCCGAAATTCTCGGCCCATCCCATTTCCGTTCCTGCGTGCGCGGCCGGACGCCTCCCAGCCGAGCCGACGGGCGGCTCGCGGCCCGCGCCCGGCCTGCCGACGCGCTCGACCGGCCGCGGGGCGTCCCCGCCACGCCTGCGGGGAGCAGAAGCGGCACCGGCCAGCCGGCGGGACCTGGGGGCGGACAGCGGGGGAAAGGAAGCGGGCGGGAGGGTGCGGTGGGACGCGGCGGGAAGAAAGACGCCGGCCCCCGGCGTGACTCGACTCGAATCGCCGGCAGAAGCGGCGAGCGGGCGGGCGGGCGGCCGGCTCTTCGGCGGTCCGCGGAGGTCTTTGGCCCCGGGCCCGCCTCCGGGGGCTCGCCGCCGAGGCGTGCGGGGCCCGGGCACGGAACCGCCGCTCCCGCGGCGGCGCCTTTCCGGGCTTTTCCCCGCCCCCTGCTGGGCGGGCGATGCCGGCCCGGCGGCCCCGCCCTCCGACGTCACCCTGCCTCGGCACCTCCTTCCGGGCTTGCCCCGCCCGCCCCCCTGCTGGGCGACGGTTCGGGCCGCCGCCGTCGGCCCCTCCCCGCCCACGCCCCGGGCGGCTCCTCCTCAAGCGGCCGGCCGCTCGGCACTGCGACAACGCCTGCGGGGGCTGAGGAGCGGGCCGACGGGGCCGCCGGCGGCCTGAGCCTCGGCGCCCTCCCTTTCCGAGGAAGCTTTCTCGCCGGCGCTCTCTCGGAGGCTTTCGCGCCCACGGCGGCTTCCTTCCCGCTCGGCCCCCGGCCGGCCCCGCCGAAACCTGCAGGCGGACGGCGGCCCCGCCGATCGAGCCGGGCGGGCAGAAACCGAGGCGGCGGCGGGGCCGCCGTCTGCTCGCGCCCGGACGGGGGAGGGAGCGCCGCCGGCTTCTGAGGGCTCCCTCCTTCCCTCTCGGGGAGACACGAAGGCGGCGACGCGCTCAGGCCGAGAGGGGCGGGCCGCTCGACGCGTCCCGCGGCGGCCCGCCGGCCGACAGCGGCTCTCCCCCGGCGGCCGGCC
>NW_028255998.1:52500-55000 GCF_971803275.1 Cyanistes caeruleus | reverse complement strand
CCGGCCTTCTCTTTTTCTCTCTCTCTTTTTCCCCCCCCTTCCCTCGCGACCCTCTTTCTCCCCTAACGCCGACCCCTCGCGCCCGCGCGCCAGGGATGGGGAAGGGGAGGGGGGGCCCGGTGGAAGAGCGAGAGCGAGAGAGAGAGCCCAGAGCGGCGCGGAAACAACGGGGAGGGAGACCCCCATCCCGGAAACGAGAACCGAAAAGGAGCACACGCGACACCACGCGCACACGGCAGAGACGGCCCCGCGGGGAAAACCGTCGGGCCGAGCGCGGAACGAGAGAGGGGGGGGCGGAAGAAAGGAGGAGGGGGCCGTCCCCCGTCCCCCGGCGCTCGCCACACCTCGCGCGCGCGGCAGCACGGCACGGTACCTGCGCCGGTACCCACCCGCAGACAGCCGCCCGCGCGGGGAAAAGGTGAGCCCGGGGGGCGAGGCCCGCGCCTCGCCTTCCCCTTCTCGCCCTCTTTCTCTCGGCCCTCGGCGGCGGCGTTTGGCGACGCCGCCGCTTTCGCTCTCGGCCCTTCTTTCCGGTTTTTCCCCCCCGCGAGGACGAGCTCCGGCCCAGCGGCTCGCTCCGGGAAGCGGGGAGCTACGGGAGCGGCTCCCCGAGTCTGCATTTAGGGGGACGAAGGCCCTTTTTCTCCTCCCGCGGCCGCCGCCGCCGGCGGACCGCGGGGGAGGGGAACGGGCCTGCGAGGCGACCCCAGCCGCGCCGCCCGGGGAGGGCTCGGGTGGCCCACCCGCCGGGACGGCGATTGATCGTCAAGCGACGCTCAGACAGGCGTAGCCCCGGGAGGAACCCGGGGCCGCAAGTGCGTTCGAAGTGTCGATGATCAATGTGTCCTGCAATTCACATTAATTCTCGCAGCTAGCTGCGTTCTTCATCGACGCACGAGCCGAGTGATCCACCGCTAAGAGTTGTCTGGCTTTCGGCACCGACCCCGCACGCGCGGAGGGGCCGGGACCGCTCGCGTGAAGCGGCCCCCCTCGGGTTTTGCGGCGAGGACGCGCGGGCGCGCGACCTCGCGACCGACCGTACGAGCACAAACGAGACGACCAACGGAGGGGAAAAAGAAAAGGAAGGCACGAGGCCGCCCACGGAACGCTCCGAAAAGGCCGGCCAGAAAGGGCGGGGGGCCCGCGCCCCCGACCGCCTCTCCCCCACCACCCCCCTCCCCCCGGGCGAGGGGAGGGGAAAAGAGAGACGCCGCCCCGCGTGCCGTCTTTCGGAGGCGGCCCAGGCGCCCGGGCTCGGCCCGGCCTCCGCGCGGAGAGCCGCGCGGCGCGCGCCGGACCGCGGGGGGGCTCCGTAGCCCGCGCCCGGCCTCTTCTCTCTGAACGGGACGACGCGGGCACGAGGCCGGGGGGCCGCGGCCGCCCGCCGCCCGCCGCGCGCTCGGCTCCACCTCGACCGCTGCGCGGGGATCGGCCCCCCGCGCAGCGCCACCGCGCCCGCCGCGCGCGGCGCGGCCTTTCTCCTCCCCGCTGACGGGCCGCCCCCTTGCCAGCGCCCGAGACGGCCGCGCGACGACCGCCGGCACCGCCGGCGCCGCCCCCGGCCGGGGACCGCTCCCCGCCGGAAGGCGAGCGCCTCGCCGCCGCGCTCCGACGGCCGGCGCCGGGAGGCGGGCGCCGCCGAGGCGCGAGCCGGCGTCGCGAGCGCCCGAGGCCTGCCGGAAGGCAAAGGCCCCGCCGCCACCGGGGCCGCACTCCCGGGACCGCCGCCGCCGCTTCGCACCGTCGGGGCCCCTTCCGCGGGCACGCGCCCTGCGGGAGGGGGCCGTGCGGCGGACGCCCGCCGCACGGCCTCGAGCGGTTCTCCCTGCGGCCCACACGCGGCCTTCGGGAAGGGAGACGGGGAAGCGACGGGCGGGGCCCGGGCCGGGACCGCCGCCGGCGACGACGGGGGCCTCCCGGCCGACCGTCCCACCAGGGGGACACCCGTCGAGCGGCGCCGCCGCCGCTCGGCACGGGGTCGCCCGCGCTCGCCGGACCTCCGGCCGCCGGAGGCGACCGACGAGCGCTCGCCCGGGCGGGGGGCGCGCGGTCCCGGCCGGGGACGAGCCGGCGGACGGCGCCGCCGCGCGCGTCCGGGGAAGGCGAGGAACGCCCCGAGGAGGAGGAGGAGATGCGCGCCGACGCGGCCGGCGCGGCCGAGGCGAGGGAGCGCGGGGGGCGCCCGAGGGCCGCCACCCCGAGGTCGCGCAGAGAAGGCGGAGAAGCGCGCGGGGGCGCTTCTCCGCCGGCGCCGCCCCGTTCCGAAGAGACCGGATCGGCCCCGCGGCCGACAGCGCGCCACGGCCTCGCCGCCGAGACCGGGCCGCGGAGAGGGGGGGGGAGGGGGGCTGGGTGCCCCCTCCCCGGCACGGCGCGGCCGACGACGGCCGCGACGAAGTCGACGACGACGACGACGACGAGCGGGGGGGGACCGGTCGCGACGGACGCCACCGCAGGGGATCGGCGGGAGTAGCTCCCCACCCCTCAGTGAACGCCGCGC
>NW_028255998.1:42500-47500 GCF_971803275.1 Cyanistes caeruleus | reverse complement strand
CCGTCGAGCCGCCTCGACGCGCCCCCGGGGCCCGCCGACGCCGGCGGGCCGCTTGGCTTTCGGGACAATTTCGGCTGATCGCAGCGGGAGGAGCGCGCGGGGGGTGCCGCCACCCACCCGCATCTGCGGACAACGGTTCCCTCTAACTGGACGACAACGGCAAAGATGGGAGACGCCACACACCCCGCCGGGGGCCGGGGACGTCGGGGGTTTTCACACCCCCTTTTTCCCCTTCCCCGAGGGGAACCCATCCGGGAAAGCGTGCGACAAAAAAAGTTTGCCACCGACCGCGAGAGGCCACGGGGCCCCCCCAAACCCGGCTTTAGCGCCCGGCCTCGCGGCGATCGGCTTTTTTTTTTCCATCCCCCGGAAAAAAACAAAACCAAAAAAAAAAAAAAACCGGGGGGGAAACGGCAAACCAGGAGCAGAAAAAAACGATAAGAAGAAGGCACATGGCGCGTCGCAGGACCCGTGCTAGCCACGGGGGCCGCGGGCCCGGGGATGGGGGGTGGGGGCGAGGCCCGCGCCTCTCACTCCCCAACGACACCACCGCCACCACGAGGTTTTTCTCCCTGCCCCTTCGCTTTTCGCTTGGGGGCGGGGCCCGCACGCCTCTGCGGACGCTTGGCTTTTTCTCGGTGCCGCGGCTTAGGGCCGCAAAAGGGAGCGGCGGGCAGAAAGCCCTCACACCCCCAGAAAATACGGAGGAGACCGGGCGGGCAGACCCCCACGCTCTGCCCCGCACGCCTACGAGCGAAAGAAAACGAAGCGGGGACCCCGTTCGCAACCCAGCCCGCCGGGCCACGGTGGCTCGGTCCGCACCGGCCACGACAACTGAGGAAGGGCGAGGCGCCGCCGCCTCGCCCGCGCCATCTCTCTCTCTCTCGGCCCGGGGGCATTTTTCCCCGTCGCGTTCGGGTGTCCGCACGCGGGCGGGGCCGGCCACCGCGGCCGGCCGCCGCCCCTGAAACAAATTCCGCCCGCAAAAGCGCGGGTCCCCGGCTTAAGGCCGAGGAAGGGGGAACGAGGGCCACAACAACTCGGGGCGGGGGACACAACCCGGTCTTCGGGGACGGGCCGGGGGTGGGGTGGTAAAGCCTCGAACGAAGCTCGAGCAACGGTTAGACAGAGGCGCCCCCGGCCGACGTCTGCCCCCGGCTGCCGGGCCCACACCGTGGCCCACCGAGACCGGCAGCCGAAAAACAAAAAAAAAAACTGCACCCCGCCGAGGGGGGCCCCCCGGCTTAAGGCCGAGCACATAAGGGACGAGGCGCCGCCGCCTCGCCCGCCAGCCACCGGCATTCGCTTCCCCGCCCCAGGGCTGGGGCGGGAGGGAGGGAGGCGGGACTGGACCGGAATCGGCAGCAGCACGACCAGAGCGGGGGGGACCCGCCTGCGGCTTCTCTGCCTCCTCCACGCCCTTCCCTTCTCGCCTCGGCCGCCCGCGCGGCAACACTCTCTCTGGGCAAGCAGCACACGCTTCCTCGGCATCACGACAAGCTGGCCCCCCCCACCATCGGCACGATGGGTAGCACGGGGGAAGCGGGACGAGCCCCGCGACTCGGTCCCGCCGAGGCGGCAACACACTCCCTTCTCTCTCTGGGCAAGCAGCGGCAACGACGCCTCCTCGGCCTGGCAAACAAAGCTGCCCCACCGGCACGATGGGTAGCACGGGAAGCGGGACGAGCCCCGCGACTCGGTCCCGCCGAGGCGGCAACACACTCCCTTCTCTCTCTGGGCAAGCAGCGGCAACGACGCCTCCTCGGCCTGGCAAACAAAGCTGCCCCACCGGCACGATGGGTAGCACGGGAAGCGGGACGAGCCCCGCGACTCGGTCCCGCCGAGGCGGCACACTCTCGGTTTCTCTCTCGGGCCTCCCTGGCCGGCGGCTCTCCCCTTCGTTTCTCTCTGAGCTCAGCGCCGGCGACCGGCCGGGCGGCCGGCCCGTAGCTTCGCCTCCGGAGGACACAGGCACGGTAGCAGCCTGGGGGAGACGACCCGTTACCTCGCTCCCATAATACGGAGATACGTGTCCGAGGCCGCCGATGCCTGCAAGTGACCGTAGCGTACGTGACCGGGGCAAAGCGGCGGCGCTAGCCGCCTCCTAGCATGACGTAACTGGAGGCAGCTGAAAACAGCGACCCCTTGGTGAACTTCCAGAGCCGGCGCGGACACCAGGTCTACCTCGACCGCGGACACCACGTCTACCCCGACCTGGGCTAGCAGGTCTACCCCGGCCTGGGACAACACGTCTACCCCGACCGCGGACAGCAGGTCTACCCCGACCGGGGGACAACACGTCTACCCCGACCGCGGACAGCAGGTCTACCCCGACGGGGGGACACCACGTCTACCCCGACCGCGGACAGCAGGTCTACCCCGGCCTGGGACAACACGTCTACCCCGACCGCGGACAGCAGGTCTAGGACACCACGTCTACCCCGACCGCGGACAGCAGGTCTACCCCGGCCTGGGACAACACGTCTACCCCGACCGCGGACAGCAGGTCTACCCCGACCGGGGGACAACACGTCTACCCCGACCGCGGACAGCAGGTCTACCCCGACCGGGGGACACCACGTCTACCCCGACCGCGGACAGCAGGTCTACCCCGACCGGGGGACACCACGTCTACCCCGACCGCGGACAGCAGGTCTACCCCGGCCTGGGACAACACGTCTACCCCGACCGCGGACAGCAGGTCTACCCCGACCGGGGGACAACACGTCTACCCCGACCGCGGACAGCAGGTCTACCCCGACCGGGGGACACCACGTCTACCCCGACCGCGGACAGCAGGTCTACCCCGGCCTGGGGACAACACGTCTACCCCGACCGCGGACAGCAGGTCTACCCCGGCCTGGGACAACACGTCTACCCCGACCGCGGACAGCAGGTCTACCCCGGCCTGGGACAACACGTCTACCCCGACCGCGGACAGCAGGTCTACCCCGACCGGGGGACACCACGTCTACCCCGACCTGGGACAGCAGGTCTACCCCGGCCTGGGACAACACGTCTACCCCGACCTGGGACAGCAGGTCTACCCCGACCGCGGGACACCAGGTCTACCCCGACCGCGGACAGGAGGTCTACCCCGGCCTGGGACAACACGTCTACCCCGACCTGGGACAGCAGGGCTGCCCCGACCACGGGCAGCAGGTCTTCCCCGTCCGGGAGACAAGGGTACCCCGCTGAAATTTGCCTCGTGTCCCGCCACCGGGCCAGGCCTGTCAGGCGGCCCCGGCCCTGGGTGGACCCAACCTCCCGGGGCCGCCCGCCACCGGGGTAGTCCTGTCGGCCGCCTCCGCGCCGGCCGCCCCCTGCGGCTTCTGACGCCGTGCCCGGCGGCGGCGGTGGCGGCGGCGGCGGCCTGCCCCGGAGGCGGGAGACCGACCTGTGCGCCCCTCGGCCGTCGGGTAGCTTCGGCGGCCCCGTCCCTCCCGATATTGCCGCTCCCTAGACCGAGGCGTATTTTTGACCGTTGCTTTATTTTGCTTTTTTTCACGCACGCAGGCACGCAGGCACACGCCCTCACCCACGGCCACACGCGCACCCACCCCTTCCCTTCTTCTTTCGTCTTTTTCCCGAAAGGACGGCTCTCGCGTCGGGGCGGAACACCAACGCTTCGCCGGGATCCGAAATTCTCGGCCCATCCCATTTCCGTTCCTGCGTGCGCGGCCGGACGCCTCCCAGCCGAGCCGACGGGCGGCTCGCGGCCCGCGCCCGGCCTGCCGACGCGCTCGACCGGCCGCGGGGCGTCCCCGCCACGCCTGCGGGGAGCAGAAGCGGCACCGGCCAGCCGGCGGGACCTGGGGGCGGACAGCGGGGGAAAGGAAGCGGGCGGGAGGGTGCGGTGGGACGCGGCGGGAAGAAAGACGCCGGCCCCCGGCGTGACTCGACTCGAATCGCCGGCAGAAGCGGCGAGCGGGCGGGCGGGCGGCCGGCTCTTCGGCGGTCCGCGGAGGTCTTTGGCCCCGGGCCCGCCTCCGGGGGCTCGCCGCCGAGGCGTGCGGGGCCCGGGCACGGAACCGCCGCTCCCGCGGCGGCGCCTTTCCGGGCTTTTCCCCGCCCCCTGCTGGGCGGGCGATGCCGGCCCGGCGGCCCCGCCCTCCGACGTCACCCTGCCTCGGCACCTCCTTCCGGGCTTGCCCCGCCCGCCCCCCTGCTGGGCGACGGTTCGGGCCGCCGCCGTCGGCCCCTCCCCGCCCACGCCCCGGGCGGCTCCTCCTCAAGCGGCCGGCCGCTCGGCACTGCGACAACGCCTGCGGGGGCTGAGGAGCGGGCCGACGGGGCCGCCGGCGGCCTGAGCCTCGGCGCCCTCCCTTTCCGAGGAAGCTTTCTCGCCGGCGCTCTCTCGGAGGCTTTCGCGCCCACGGCGGCTTCCTTCCCGCTCGGCCCCCGGCCGGCCCCGCCGAAACCTGCAGGCGGACGGCGGCCCCGCCGATCGAGCCGGGCGGGCAGAAACCGAGGCGGCGGCGGGGCCGCCGTCTGCTCGCGCCCGGACGGGGGAGGGAGCGCCGCCGGCTTCTGAGGGCTCCCTCCTTCCCTCTCGGGGAGACACGAAGGCGGCGACGCGCTCAGGCCGAGAGGGGCGGGCCGCTCGACGCGTCCCGCGGCGGCCCGCCGGCCGACAGCGGCTCTCCCCCGGCGGCCGGCCGACGGCAGGTCTACCCCGGCGGCCGGCCGACGGCAGGTCTACCCCGGCGGCCGGCCGACGGCAGGTCTACCCCGGCGGCCGGCCGACGGCAGGTCTACCCCGGCGGCCGGACGACGGCAGGTCTACCCCGGCGGCCGGCCGACGGCAGGTCTACCCCGGGTGCCGGACGACAGAAGGTCTACCCCGGCGGCCGGCCGACGGCAGGTCTACCCCGCGGCCGGCCGACGGCAGGTCTACCCGGGCGGCCGGCCGACAGCAGGTCTACCCCGGGTGCCGGCAGACAGCAGGTCTACCCCGGCCGCCGGCCGACAGCAGGTCTACCCCTGCGGCCGGCCGACAG
>NW_028255998.1:32500-35000 GCF_971803275.1 Cyanistes caeruleus | reverse complement strand
TACGAGCACAAACGAGACGACCAACGGAGGGGAAAAAGAAAAGGAAGGCACGAGGCCGCCCACGGAACGCTCCGAAAAGGCCGGCCAGAAAGGGCGGGGGGGCCCGCGCCCCCGACCGCCTCTCCCCCACCACCCCCCTCCCCCCGGGCGAGGGGAGGGGAAAAGAGAGACGCCGCCCCGCGTGCCGTCTTTCGGAGGCGGCCCAGGCGCCCGGGCTCGGCCCGGCCTCCGCGCGGAGAGCCGCGCGGCGCGCGCCGGACCGCGGGGGGGCTCCGTAGCCCGCGCCCGGCCTCTTCTCTCTGAACGGGACGACGCGGGCACGAGGCCGGGGGGCCGCGGCCGCCCGCCGCCCGCCGCGCGCTCGGCTCCACCTCGACCGCTGCGCGGGGATCGGCCCCCCGCGCAGCGCCACCGCGCCCGCCGCGCGCGGCGCGGCCTTTCTCCTCCCCGCTGACGGGCCGCCCCCTTGCCAGCGCCCGAGACGGCCGCGCGACGACCGCCGGCACCGCCGGCGCCGCCCCCGGCCGGGGACCGCTCCCCGCCGGAAGGCGAGCGCCTCGCCGCCGCGCTCCGACGGCCGGCGCCGGGAGGCGGGCGCCGCCGAGGCGCGAGCCGGCGTCGCGAGCGCCCGAGGCCTGCCGGAAGGCAAAGGCCCCGCCGCCACCGGGGCCGCACTCCCGGGACCGCCGCCGCCGCTTCGCACCGTCGGGGCCCCTTCCGCGGGCACGCGCCCTGCGGGAGGGGGCCGTGCGGCGGACGCCCGCCGCACGGCCTCGAGCGGTTCTCCCTGCGGCCCACACGCGGCCTTCGGGAAGGGAGACGGGGAAGCGACGGGCGGGGCCCGGGCCGGGACCGCCGCCGGCGACGACGGGGGCCTCCCGGCCGACCGTCCCACCAGGGGGACACCCGTCGAGCGGCGCCGCCGCCGCTCGGCACGGGGTCGCCCGCGCTCGCCGGACCTCCGGCCGCCGGAGGCGACCGACGAGCGCTCGCCCGGGCGGGGGGCGCGCGGTCCCGGCCGGGGACGAGCCGGCGGACGGCGCCGCCGCGCGCGTCCGGGGAAGGCGAGGAACGCCCCGAGGAGGAGGAGGAGATGCGCGCCGACGCGGCCGGCGCGGCCGAGGCGAGGGAGCGCGGGGGGCGCCCGAGGGCCGCCACCCCGAGGTCGCGCAGAGAAGGCGGAGAAGCGCGCGGGGGCGCTTCTCCGCCGGCGCCGCCCCGTTCCGAAGAGACCGGATCGGCCCCGCGGCCGACAGCGCGCCACGGCCTCGCCGCCGAGACCGGGCCGCGGAGAGGGGGGGGGAGGGGGGCTGGGTGCCCCCTCCCCGGCACGGCGCGGCCGACGACGGCCGCGACGAAGTCGACGACGACGACGACGACGAGCGGGGGGGGACCGGTCGCGACGGACGCCACCGCAGGGGATCGGCGGGAGTAGCTCCCCACCCCTCAGTGAACGCCGCGCCGCCACCGGCCGGGTACCCGTCGCCGCCGCCGCCGCCGCCGCCGGCATCGCCGCCGCCGCCGGGGCGCGCCGTGCCGCCCGAGTCTTTAAACCTCCGCCCGGCCTCGGCGGCCCTTTCGGGTCCCAGCCCAAACCCCGCGCCCCCGGCCGGCGTTTGACGACGCCGAGGCGGGAGCGGGGGAAAGGGGAAAGGACTCGGGGAACCGCCCAGGCGCGGAGCGCTAGGTACCTGGCCCTGGGGCGAGGGAAACGACCTGGGATGGCCCCGCCGGGGTGCCTCCCCCCCAATTGCTGCCACCCTCGGGGGAGCGTCCGCCGGCGGGGGCGCGCCTGACACATCCGCCGCCGCCACCGCGGCCGTCCTGACTCGGGGCCCGGGGTTTCCCTCAGCAGCCCGGCGCTGCGCCCGAGAGGACCGCCGCGGCTCGGCCCGTGGCCCCGCCGGTGCGGGAGGGCGAGGGGCGGACCGGCCGACCGAGTGACACACCTCGCCGCGGCGACCGCACCGACCGAGAGGGGCCCGGCGACGGGGCGAAGAACGTGTCTCCGCCGCCGCCGCCGCGCGCCCGACCCGGCGGCGGTCCCCGCGCCCGCGCGCGCGCGCGGGCGGGCAAAACCCTGGAAGCGACGCGCCCCGGAACGCCCGGGGGAAGGGGAACCCGGCCCTCCGAGCTCTCCTCTGCCGTGCGGTTCGCGAGGGGCCGTTCGGCCCCGGGAGCGGGACACCCCCTGGTGGTTTTTTTTTTTGCCGGGCGGCAAAAAAAAGAAAAGCGGTCCCGCTCCTCCGCCGCGGGAAGGGCCGGAGGAGCCGCCTCCTCCGCGCCCCGAAGGCGCCCGCGCGCCTCCGGGAGGAGGGGGGCCGTGCCGAGCACCCCCCTCCCTTCTCTTCCCGCACGCGGGACACGGCTTCTCGCGCGCCGCCGCCGAGGAAGCGAGAGAGGCCCGGGACCCAACGCCCGGGAGAACTCGGGCCGCGCGCGCCCACGCAGGGCCGCCGCCCGCGCGGCGTCGAGCGCCGACGACCGGCGTTCGGCGGCG
>NW_028255998.1:22500-27500 GCF_971803275.1 Cyanistes caeruleus | reverse complement strand
TCGGGGCGGGGGACACAACCCGGTCTTCGGGGACGGGCCGGGGGTGGGGTGGTAAAGCCTCGAACGAAGCTCGAGCAACGGTTAGACAGAGGCGCCCCCGGCCGACGTCTGCCCCCGGCTGCCGGGCCCACACCGTGGCCCACCGAGACCGGCAGCCGAAAAACAAAAAAAAAAACTGCACCCCGCCGAGGGGGGCCCCCCGGCTTAAGGCCGAGCACATAAGGGACGAGGCGCCGCCGCCTCGCCCGCCAGCCACCGGCATTCGCTTCCCCGCCCCAGGGCTGGGGCGGGAGGGAGGGAGGCGGGACTGGACCGGAATCGGCAGCAGCACGACCAGAGCGGGGGGGACCCGCCTGCGGCTTCTCTGCCTCCTCCACGCCCTTCCCTTCTCGCCTCGGCCGCCCGCGCGGCAACACTCTCTCTGGGCAAGCAGCACACGCTTCCTCGGCATCACGACAAGCTGGCCCCCCCCACCATCGGCACGATGGGTAGCACGGGGGAAGCGGGACGAGCCCCGCGACTCGGTCCCGCCGAGGCGGCAACACACTCCCTTCTCTCTCTGGGCAAGCAGCGGCAACGACGCCTCCTCGGCCTGGCAAACAAAGCTGCCCCACCGGCACGATGGGTAGCACGGGAAGCGGGACGAGCCCCGCGACTCGGTCCCGCCGAGGCGGCAACACACTCCCTTCTCTCTCTGGGCAAGCAGCGGCAACGACGCCTCCTCGGCCTGGCAAACAAAGCTGCCCCACCGGCACGATGGGTAGCACGGGAAGCGGGACGAGCCCCGCGACTCGGTCCCGCCGAGGCGGCACACTCTCGGTTTCTCTCTCGGGCCTCCCTGGCCGGCGGCTCTCCCCTTCGTTTCTCTCTGAGCTCAGCGCCGGCGACCGGCCGGGCGGCCGGCCCGTAGCTTCGCCTCCGGAGGACACAGGCACGGTAGCAGCCTGGGGGAGACGACCCGTTACCTCGCTCCCATAATACGGAGATACGTGTCCGAGGCCGCCGATGCCTGCAAGTGACCGTAGCGTACGTGACCGGGGCAAAGCGGCGGCGCTAGCCGCCTCCTAGCATGACGTAACTGGAGGCAGCTGAAAACAGCGACCCCTTGGTGAACTTCCAGAGCCGGCGCGGACACCAGGTCTACCTCGACCGCGGACACCACGTCTACCCCGACCTGGGCTAGCAGGTCTACCCCGGCCTGGGACAACACGTCTACCCCGACCGCGGACAGCAGGTCTACCCCGACCGGGGGACAACACGTCTACCCCGACCGCGGACAGCAGGTCTACCCCGACGGGGGGACACCACGTCTACCCCGACCGCGGACAGCAGGTCTACCCCGGCCTGGGACAACACGTCTACCCCGACCGCGGACAGCAGGTCTACCCCGACCGGGGGACAACACGTCTACCCCGACCGCGGACAGCAGGTCTACCCCGACCGGGGGACACCACGTCTACCCCGACCGCGGACAGCAGGTCTACCCCGACCGGGGGACACCACGTCTACCCCGACCGCGGACAGCAGGTCTACCCCGGCCTGGGACAACACGTCTACCCCGACCGCGGACAGCAGGTCTACCCCGACCGGGGGACAACACGTCTACCCCGACCGCGGACAGCAGGTCTACCCCGACCGGGGGACACCACGTCTACCCCGACCGCGGACAGCAGGTCTACCCCGGCCTGGGGACAACACGTCTACCCCGACCGCGGACAGCAGGTCTACCCCGGCCTGGGACAACACGTCTACCCCGACCGCGGACAGCAGGTCTACCCCGGCCTGGGACAACACGTCTACCCCGACCGCGGACAGCAGGTCTACCCCGACCGGGGGACACCACGTCTACCCCGACCTGGGACAGCAGGTCTACCCCGGCCTGGGACAACACGTCTACCCCGACCTGGGACAGCAGGTCTACCCCGACCGCGGGACACCAGGTCTACCCCGACCGCGGACAGGAGGTCTACCCCGGCCTGGGACAACACGTCTACCCCGACCTGGGACAGCAGGGCTGCCCCGACCACGGGCAGCAGGTCTTCCCCGTCCGGGAGACAAGGGTACCCCGCTGAAATTTGCCTCGTGTCCCGCCACCGGGCCAGGCCTGTCAGGCGGCCCCGGCCCTGGGTGGACCCAACCTCCCGGGGCCGCCCGCCACCGGGGTAGTCCTGTCGGCCGCCTCCGCGCCGGCCGCCCCCTGCGGCTTCTGACGCCGTGCCCGGCGGCGGCGGTGGCGGCGGCGGCGGCCTGCCCCGGAGGCGGGAGACCGACCTGTGCGCCCCTCGGCCGTCGGGTAGCTTCGGCGGCCCCGTCCCTCCCGATATTGCCGCTCCCTAGACCGAGGCGTATTTTTGACCGTTGCTTTATTTTGCTTTTTTTCACGCACGCAGGCACGCAGGCACACGCCCTCACCCACGGCCACACGCGCACCCACCCCTTCCCTTCTTCTTTCGTCTTTTTCCCGAAAGGACGGCTCTCGCGTCGGGGCGGAACACCAACGCTTCGCCGGGATCCGAAATTCTCGGCCCATCCCATTTCCGTTCCTGCGTGCGCGGCCGGACGCCTCCCAGCCGAGCCGACGGGCGGCTCGCGGCCCGCGCCCGGCCTGCCGACGCGCTCGACCGGCCGCGGGGCGTCCCCGCCACGCCTGCGGGGAGCAGAAGCGGCACCGGCCAGCCGGCGGGACCTGGGGGCGGACAGCGGGGGAAAGGAAGCGGGCGGGAGGGTGCGGTGGGACGCGGCGGGAAGAAAGACGCCGGCCCCCGGCGTGACTCGACTCGAATCGCCGGCAGAAGCGGCGAGCGGGCGGGCGGGCGGCCGGCTCTTCGGCGGTCCGCGGAGGTCTTTGGCCCCGGGCCCGCCTCCGGGGGCTCGCCGCCGAGGCGTGCGGGGCCCGGGCACGGAACCGCCGCTCCCGCGGCGGCGCCTTTCCGGGCTTTTCCCCGCCCCCTGCTGGGCGGGCGATGCCGGCCCGGCGGCCCCGCCCTCCGACGTCACCCTGCCTCGGCACCTCCTTCCGGGCTTGCCCCGCCCGCCCCCCTGCTGGGCGACGGTTCGGGCCGCCGCCGTCGGCCCCTCCCCGCCCACGCCCCGGGCGGCTCCTCCTCAAGCGGCCGGCCGCTCGGCACTGCGACAACGCCTGCGGGGGCTGAGGAGCGGGCCGACGGGGCCGCCGGCGGCCTGAGCCTCGGCGCCCTCCCTTTCCGAGGAAGCTTTCTCGCCGGCGCTCTCTCGGAGGCTTTCGCGCCCACGGCGGCTTCCTTCCCGCTCGGCCCCCGGCCGGCCCCGCCGAAACCTGCAGGCGGACGGCGGCCCCGCCGATCGAGCCGGGCGGGCAGAAACCGAGGCGGCGGCGGGGCCGCCGTCTGCTCGCGCCCGGACGGGGGAGGGAGCGCCGCCGGCTTCTGAGGGCTCCCTCCTTCCCTCTCGGGGAGACACGAAGGCGGCGACGCGCTCAGGCCGAGAGGGGCGGGCCGCTCGACGCGTCCCGCGGCGGCCCGCCGGCCGACAGCGGCTCTCCCCCGGCGGCCGGCCGACGGCAGGTCTACCCCGGCGGCCGGCCGACGGCAGGTCTACCCCGGCGGCCGGCCGACGGCAGGTCTACCCCGGCGGCCGGCCGACGGCAGGTCTACCCCGGCGGCCGGACGACGGCAGGTCTACCCCGGCGGCCGGCCGACGGCAGGTCTACCCCGGGTGCCGGACGACAGAAGGTCTACCCCGGCGGCCGGCCGACGGCAGGTCTACCCCGCGGCCGGCCGACGGCAGGTCTACCCGGGCGGCCGGCCGACAGCAGGTCTACCCCGGGTGCCGGCAGACAGCAGGTCTACCCCGGCCGCCGGCCGACAGCAGGTCTACCCCTGCGGCCGGCCGACAGCAGGTCTACCCGGCTGCCGGCCGACAGCAGGTCTACCCAGGGTGCCGGCCGACAGCAGGTCTACCCCGCGGCCGGCCGACAGCAGGTCTACCCCGCGGCCGGCCGACAGCAGGTCTACCCGGGTGCCGGCCGACAGCAGGTCTACCCCGCGGCCGGCCGACAGCAGGTCTACCCAGGGTGCCGGCCGACAGCAGGTCTACCCCGCGGCCGGCCGACAGCAGGTCTACCCCGGCGGCCAACCGACAGCAGGTCTACCCAGGGTGCCGGCCGACAGCAGGTCTACCCCGGCGGCCGGCCGACAGCAGGTCTACCCCGCGGCCGGCCGACAGCAGGTCTACCCCGGCGGCCGGCCGACAGCAGGTCTACCCCGCGGCCGGCCGACAGCTGGTCTACCCAGGGTGCCGGCCGACAGCAGGTCTACCCCGCGGCCGGCCGACAGCAGGTCTACCCGGGTGCCGGCCGACAGCAGGTCTACCCCGCGGCCGGCCGACAGCAGGTCTACCCAGGGTGCCGGCCGACAGCAGGTCTACCCCGCGGCGGCCGGCCGACAGCAGGTCTACCCCGCGGCCGGCCGACAGCAGGTCTACCCCGGCGGCCGGCCGACAGTAGGTCTACCCCGCGGCCGGCCGACAGCTGGTCTACCCAGGGTGCCGGCCGACAGCAGGTCTACCCCGCGGCCGGCCGACAGCAGGTCTACCCCGGCGGCCGGCCGACAGCAGGTCTACCCCGCGGCCGGCCGACAGCAGGTCTACCCAGGTTGCCGGCCGACAGCAGGTCTACCCCGCGGCGGCCGGCCGACAGCAGGTCTACCCCGCGGCGGCCGGCCGACAGCAGGTCTACCCAGCGGCCGCCGGACGACAGCAGGTCTACCCCGCGGCCGGCCGACAGAAGGTCTACCCCGGCGGCCAACCGACAGCAGGTCTACCCAGGGTGCCGGCCGACAGCAGGTCTACCCCGGCCCCGGCGGCCAACCGACAGCAGGTCTACCCAGGGTGCCGGCCGACAGCAGGTCTACCCCGGCGGCCGGCCGACAGCAGGTCTACCCCGCGGCCGGCCGACAGCAGGTCTACCCCGGCGGCCGGCCGACAGCAGGTCTACCCCGGCGGCCGGCCGACAGCAGGTCTAC
>NW_028255998.1:5000-10000 GCF_971803275.1 Cyanistes caeruleus | reverse complement strand
CACACAGCCCGGGACGGTAAAGACGCCCTTGGCCCGGCACGGCGGGAAAGGGACGCCAAAACCTCGCCTGCGACGGGAAGCGAATTGGAGAGGAGACCAACCCTGGCCGAGCACCGGACACACCGCCGTGGGCTTCCCCATGACAGAGAAGCCCCGGAAGGAGCCGGCCCGCCGGGGGCCCTCTCCGACGCGACCCGAAAAGCCTCATCGATCGGGTTTTGTTGGTGTGGGGAGGAGAAGAGAGGAGGAGGAGGAGGAGGAGGAGGAGGAGGAGGAGGAGGAGAAGCAAACGAGCGTGAAGAACAGGAGCGACGACAAGGGCCCCGCGGCCACGGTCCTGGGACAACGGCAACGGCAACCCCAACGTGCGCGCCCCACCGGCCGACACCGCCACGGTCCAGGCGGGCAGCGGGCGGACGGCCGCGGGACTCCGCGTGCGTGCGTGCGAGCGGGGAACTCGTCCCCGAGAGACCGCCCCCGCGGGCTCGGCGCCGTCGAGCCTCCTCGACGCGCCCCCGGGGCCCGCCGACGCCGGCGGGCCGCTTGGCTTTCGGGACAATTTCGGCTGATCGCAGCGGGAGGAGCGCGCGGGGGGTGCCGCCACCCACCCGCATCTGCGGACAACGGTTCCCTCTAACTGGACGACAACGGCAAAGAGATGGGAGACGCCACACACCCCGCCGGGGGCCGGGACGTCGGGGGTTTTCACACCCCTTTTTCCCCTTCCCCGAGGGGAACCCATCCGGGAAAGCGTGCGACAAAAAAAGTTTGCCACCGACCGCGAGAGGCCACGGGGCCCCCCCAAACCCGGCTTTAGCGCCCGGCCTCGCGGCGATCGGCTTTTTTTTTTCCATCCCCCGGAAAAAAACAAAACCAAAAAAAAAAAAAAAAACCGGGGGGGAAACGGCAAACCAGGAGCAGAAAAAAACGATAAAAAGGCACATGGCGCGTCGCAGGACCCGTGCTAGCCACGGGGGCCGCGGGCCCGGGGATGGGGGGTGGGGGCGAGGCCCGCGCCTCTCACTCCCCAACGACACCACCGCCACCCACGAGGTTTTTCTCCCTGCCCCCCTTCGCTTTTCGCTTGGGGGCGGGGCCCGCACGCCTCTGCGGACGCTTGGCTTTTTCTCGGTGCCGCGGCTTAGGGCCGCAAAAGGGAGCGGCGGGCAGAAAGCCCTCACACCCCCAGAAAATACGGAGGAGACCGGGCGGGCAGACCCCCACGCTCTGCCCCGCACGCCTACAAGCGAAAGAAAACGAAGCGGGGACCCCGTTCGCAACCCAGCCCGCCGGGCCACGGTGGCTCGGTCCGCACCGGCCACGACAACTGAGGAAGGGCGAGGCGCCGCCGCCTCGCCCGCGCCATCTCTCTCTCTCTCGGCCCGGGGGCATTTTTCCCCGTCGCGTTCGGGTGTCCGCACGCGGGCGGGGCCGGCCACCGCGGCCGGCCGCCGCCCCTGAAACAAATTCCGCCCGCAAAAGCGCGGGTCCCCGGCTTAAGGCCGAGGAAGGGGGAACGAGGGCCACAACAACTCGGGGCGGGGGACACAACCCGGTCTTCGGGGACGGGCCGGGGGTGGGGTGGTAAAGCCTCGAACGAAGCTCGAGCAACGGTTAGACAGAGGCGCCCCCGGCCGACGTCCGCCCCCGGCTGCCGGGCCCACACCGTGGCCCACCGAGACCGGCAGCCGAAAAACAAAAAAAAAAACTGCACCCCGCCGAGGGGGGCCCCCCGGCTTAAGGCCGAGCACATAAGGGACGAGGCGCCGCCGCCTCGCCCGCCAGCCACCGGCATTCGCTTCCCCGGCCCCAGGGCTGGGGCGGGGGGGAGGGAGGCGGGACTGGACCGGAATCGGCAGCAGCACGACCAGAGCGGGGGGGACCCGCCTGCGGCTTCTCTGCCTCCTCCACGCCCTTCCCTTCTCGCCTCGGCCGCCCGCGCGGCAACACTCTCTCTGGGCAAGCAGCACACGCTTCCTCGGCATCACGACAAGCTGGCCCCCCCCACCATCGGCACGATGGGTAGCACGGGGGAAGCGGGACGAGCCCCGCGACTCGGTCCCGCCGAGGCGGCAACACACTCCCTTCTCTCTCTGGGCAAGCAGCGGCAACGACGCCTCCTCGGCCTGGCAAACAAAGCTGCCCCACCGGCACGATGGGTAGCACGGGAAGCGGGACGAGCCCCGCGACTCGGTCCCGCCGAGGCGGCAACACACTCCCTTCTCTCTCTGGGCAAGCAGCGGCAACGACGCCTCCTCGGCCTGGCAAACAAAGCTGCCCCACCGGCACGATGGGTAGCACGGGAAGCGGGACGAGCCCCGCGACTCGGTCCCGCCGAGGCGGCACACTCTCGGTTTCTCTCTCGGGCCTCCCTTGCCGGCGGCTCCCCCCTTCGTTTCTCTCTGAGCTCAGCGCCAGCGACCGGCCGGGCGGCCGGCCCGTAGCTTCGCCTCCGGAGGACACAGGCACGGTAGCAGCCTGGGGGAGACGACCCGTTACCTCGCTCCCATAATACGGAGATACGTGTCCGAGGCCGCCGATGCCTGCAAGTGACCGTAGCGTACGTGACCGGGGCAAAGCGGCGGCGCTAGCCGCCTCCTAGCATGACGTAACTGGAGGCAGCTGAAAACAGCGACCCCTTGGTGAACTTCCAGAGCCGGCGCGGACACCAGGTCTACCTCGACCGCGGACACCACGTCTACCCCGACCTGGGATAGCAGGTCTACCCCGGCCTGGGACAACACGTCTACCCCGACCGCGGACAGCAGGTCTACCCCGACCGGGGGACAACACGTCTACCCCGACCGCGGACAGCAGGTCTACCCCGACGGGGGGACACCACGTCTACCCCGACCGCGGACAGCAGGTCTACCCCGGCCTGGGACAACACGTCTAGCCCGACCGCGGACAGCAGGTCTACCCCGACCGGGGGACACCACGTCTACCCCGACCGCGGACAGCAGGTCTACCCCGGCCTGGGACAACACGTCTACCCCGACCGCGGACAGCAGGTCTACCCCGACCGGGGGACACCACGTCTACCCCGACCGCGGACAGCAGGTCTACCCCGACCGGGGGACACCACGTCTACCCCGACCGCGGACAGCAGGTCTACCCCGACCGGGGGACACCACGTCTACCCCGACCGCGGACAGCAGGTCTACCCCGGCCTGGGACAACACGTCTACCCCGACCGCGGACAGCAGGTCTACCCCGGCCTGGGACAACACGTCTACCCCGACCGCGGACAGCAGGTCTACCCCGGCCTGGGACAACACGTCTACCCCGACCGCGGACAGCAGGTCTACCCCGACCGGGGGACACCACGTCTACCCCGACCTGGGACAGCAGGTCTACCCCGGCCTGGGACAACACGTCTACCCCGACCTGGGACAGCAGGTCTACCCCGACCGCGGGACACCAGGTCTACCCCGACCGCGGACAGGAGGTCTACCCCGGCCTGGGACAACACGTCTACCCCGACCTGGGACAGCAGGGCTGCCCCGACCACGGGCAGCAGGTCTTCCCCGTCCGGGAGACAAGGGTACCCCGCTGAAATTTGCCTCGTGTCCCGCCACCGGGCCAGGCCTGTCAGGCGGCCCCGGCCCTGGGTGGACCCAACCTCCCGGGGCCGCCCGCCACCGGGGTAGTCCTGTCGGCCGCCTCCGCGCCGGCCGCCCCCTGCGGCTTCTGACGCCGTGCCCGGCGGCGGCGGTGGCGGCGGCGGCGGCCTGCCCCGGAGGCGGGAGACCGACCTGTGCGCCCCTCGGCCGTCGGGTAGCTTCGGCGGCCCCGTCCCTCCCGATATTGCCGCTCCCTAGACCGAGGCGTATTTTTGACCGTTGCTTTATTTTGCTTTTTTTCACGCACGCCGGCACGCAGGCACACGCCCTCACCCACGGCCACACGCGCACCCACCCCTTCCCTTCTTCTTTCGTCTTTTTCCCGAAAGGACGGCTCTCGCGTCGGGGCGAAACACCAACGCTTCGCCGGGATCCGAAATTCTCGGCCCATCCCATTTCCGTTCCTGCGTGCGCGGCCGGACGCCTCCCAGCCGAGCCGACGGGCGGCTCGCGGCCCGCGCCCGGCCTGCCGACGCGCTCGACCGGCCGCGGGGCGTCCCCGCCACGCCTGCGGGGAGCAGAAGCGGCACCGGCCAGCCGGCGGGACCTGGGGGCGGACAGCGGGGGAAAGGAAGCGGGCGGGAGGGTGCGGTGGGACGCGGCGGGAAGAAAGACGCCGGCCCCCGGCGTGACTCGACTCGAATCGCCGGCAGAAGCGGCGAGCGGGCGGGCGGGCGGGCGGCTCTTCGGCGGTCCGCGGAGGTCTTTGGCCCCGGGCCCGCCTCCGGGGGCTCGCCGCCGAGGCGTGCGGGGCCCGGCACGGAACCGCCGCTCCCGCGGCGGCGCCTTTCCGGGCTTTTCCCCGCCCCCTGCTGGGCGGGCGATGCCGGCCCGGCGGCCCCGCCCTCCGACGTCACCCTGCCTTGGCACCTCCTTCCGGGCTTGCCCCGCCCGCCCCCCTGCTGGGCGACGGTTCGGGCCGCCGCCGTCGGCCCCTCCCCGCCCACGCCCCGGGCGGCTCCTCCTCAAGCGGCCGGCCGCTCGGCACCGCGACAACGCCTGCGGGGGCTGAGGAGCGGGCCGACGGGGCCGCCGGCGGCCTGAGCCTCGGCGCCCTCCCTTTCCGAGGAAGCTTTCTCGCCGGCGCTCTCTCGGAGGCTTTCGCGCCCACGGCGGCTTCCTTCCCGCTCGGCCCCCGGCCGGCCCCGCCGAAACCTGCAGGCGGACGGCGGCCCCGCCGATCGAGCCAGGCGGGCAGAAACCGAGGCGGCGGCGGGGCCGCCGTCTGCTCGCGCCCGGACGGGGGAGGGAGCGCCGCCGGCTTCTGAGGGCTCCCTCCTTCCCTCTCGGGGAGACACGAAGGCGGCGACGCGCTCAGGCCGAGAGGGGCGGGCCGCTCGACGCGTCCCGCGGCGGCCCGCCGGCCGACAGCGGCTC
>NW_028255997.1:0-133569 GCF_971803275.1 Cyanistes caeruleus | reverse complement strand
ACTGCTGTTGTATCAGTGAGGGCGTAACACTGGGGCTCTCATTGTTGTGGTGTCCCAGAGAGGATTCAATTGGAGCTCACACTTCTATGGTGTCCTAGACAGTGGAACTCTGGGCCTGACATTGCTGTGGTGTAACAGAGAGGAGGCAATTTGGGGCTGTCATTACTGTGATTTGACAGAGAGGGGAAGAGTCGGGCTGTCACTGCTGTGGTTTCAGCGAGAGAGAGAAATGGAGGTAGTTAGAGCTGTGATGTTACAGACAGGGGAATACTGGGACTCGGAGTGCACTGCTGTCACCGAGAGCGGAACTTTGGGGCTCTCACTGCTGTGGTGTCACAGAGAGAGAAACAGCGGTGTTGTCGCTGCTGTGGTGTCAGAGAGTGGAACACTGGTCCTGACATTGGTGTGGTTTCACAGAGAGGAGGCAATTTTGGCTGTCACCTCTCTGGTTTCACAGAGAGGGCAACTTTTTGGCTGTCCCTGCTCTGGTGTCACGGAGACAGGAACATTGGAGCTGTCACTGCTGTGGTGTCTCAGAGAGGCAAACACTGGGCCTGTCATTGCTGTGCTGTCATGGAGAGGAACAAAATTTGGAGCTCAAACTTGCTATGATGTCACAGGTAGGGAAACAGTGGCTCTGACATTGCTGTGGTGTCCCAGAGAAGAGGAAATTTGGGCCCTCACTGCTCTGGTGTCCCAGAGAGGGGTAAAGTTGGGCTCTAACTGCTATGGTGTCTCCAACAGGGGTAATCCTGGGCCTAAAATTGCTGTCGTTTCACAGAGAGGAGCAATTTTGGGCTGTGGCTGCACTGCTGTCCCAGCGAGTGGAACTTTGGGGCTCTCACTTCTGTGGTGGAAGAGATGAAGAAATAGGTGCTGTCAGTGCTGTTGTGGTGGGACGGAGAAGAGGAAATTTGGGCCTGTCATTGCTGTGGTGTCACAGAGAGGAGCACTTTGGAGCTCACACTGCTATGATGTCACAGGGAGGGTTACACTGGCTCTGACAATGCTGTGGTGTCACGGAGAGGAGGAAATTAGGCCTCTCCCTGCTCTGGTGTCACAGAGAGGGGGAAATTTGGGCTCTCACTGCTGTTGTATCAGTGAGGGCGTAACACTGGGGCTCTCATTTTTGTGGTGTCCCAGAGAGGATTCAATTGGAGCTCACACTTCTATGGTGTCCTAGACAGTGGAACTCTGGGCCTGACATTGCTGTGGTGTAACAGAGAGGAGGCAATTTGGCGCTGTCATTTCTGTGTTTTCACAGAGAGGGGAAGAGTCGGGCTGTCACTGCTGTGGTTTCAGCGAGAGAGTGAAATGGAGGTAGTTAGAGCTGTGATGTTACAGACAGGGGAATACTGGGACTCGGAGTGCACTGCTGTCACCGAGAGCGGAACTTTGGGGCTCTCACTGCTGTGGTGTCACAGAGAGAGAAACAGCGGTGTTGTCGCTGCTGTGGTGTCAGAGAGTGGAACACTGGTCCTGACATTGGTGTGGTTTCACAGAGAGGAGGCAATTTTGGCTGTCACCTCTCTGGTTTCACAGAGAGGGCAACTTTTTGGCTGTCCCTGCTGTGGTGTCACGGAGATGGGAATATTGGAGCTGTCACTGCTGTGGTGTCTCAGAGAGGCAAACACTGGGCCTGTCATTGCTGTGCTGTCATGGAGAGGAGCAAAATTTGGAGCTCAAACTTGCTATGATGTCACAGGTAGGGAAACAGTGGCTCTGACATTGCTGTGGTGTCCCAGAGAAGAGGAAATTTGGGCCCTCACTGCTCTGGTGTCCCAGAGAGGGGTAAAGATGGGCTCTAACTGCTATGGTGTCTCCAACAGGGTAATCCTGGGCCTAAAATTGCTGTCGTTTCACAGACAGGAGCAATTTTGGGCTGTGGCTGCACTGCTGTCCCAGCGAGTGGAACTTTGGGGCTCTCACTTCTGTGGTGGAAGAGATGAAGAAATAGGTGCTGTCAGGCCGTTGTGGTGTGATGGAGAAGAGGAAATTTGGGCCTGTCATTGCTGTGGTGTCACAGAGAGGAGCACTTTGGAGCTCACACTGCTATGATGTCACAGGGAGGGTTACACTGGCTCTGACAATGCTGTGGTGTCACGGAGAGGAGGAAATTAGGCCTCTCCCTGCTCTGGTGTCACAGAGAGGGGGAAATTTGGGCTCTCACTGCTGTTGTATCAGTGAGGGCGTAACACTGGGGCCCTCATTTTTGTGGTGTCCCAGAGAGGATTCAATTGGAGCTCACACTTCTATGGTGTCCTAGACAGTGGAACTCTGGGCCTGACATTGCTGTGGTGTAACAGAGAGGAGGCAATTTGGGGCTGTCATTACTGTGATTTCACAGAGAGGGGAAGAGTCGGGCTGTCACTGCTGTGGTTTCAGCGAGAGAGTGAAATGGAGGTAGTTAGAGCTGTGATGTTACAGACAGGGGAATACTGGGACTCGGAGTGCACTGCTGTCACCGAGAGCGGAACTTTGGGGCTCTCACTGCTGTGGTGTCACAGAGAGAGAAACAGCGGTGTTGTCGCTGCTGTGGGTGTCAGAGAGTGCAACACTGGGCCTGACATTGGTGTGGTTTCACAGAGAGGAGGCAATTTTGGCTGTCACCTCTCTGGTTTCACAGAGAGGGCAACTTTTTGGCTGTCCCTGCTGTGGTGTCACGGAGATGGGAATATTGGAGCTGTCACTGCTCTGGAGTCACAGAGAGGGGGAAATTTGGGCTCTCACTGCTGTTGTATCAGTGAGGGCGTAACACTGGGGCTTTCATTGTTGTGGTGTCCCAGAGAGGATTCAATTGGAGCTCACACTTCTATGGTGTCCTAGACAGTAGAACTCTGGGCCTGACATTGCTGTGGTGTGACATAGAGGAAGCAATTTGGGGCTGTCATTACTGTGATTTGACAGAGGGGGGAAGAGTCGGGCTGTCACTGCTGTTGTTTCAGCGAGAGAGTGAAATGGAGGTAGTTAGAGCTGTGATGTTACTGTCAGGGGAATACTGGGACTCAGAGTGCACTGCTGTCACCGAGAGCGGAACTTTGAGGCTCTCACTGCTGTGGTGTCACAGAGAGAGAAACAGCAATGTTGTCACTGATGTGGTGTCAGAGTGTGGAACACTGGGCCTGATATTGGTGTCTTTTAAAAGAGAGGAGGCAATTTTTGCTGTCACCACTCTGGTTTCACAGAGAGGGTAACTTTTTGGCTGTCCCTGCTCTGGTGTCACGGAGACGGGAATATTGGAGCTGTCACTGCTCTGCTGTCACAGAGAGGGGGTTATTTGGGCTCTCACTGCTGTTGTATCAGTGAGGGCGTAACACTGGGGCTCTCATTGTTGTGGTGTCCCAGAGAGGATTCAATTGGAGCTCACACTTCTATGGTGTCCTAGACAGTGGAACTCTGGGCCTGACATTGCTGTGGTGTAACAGAGAGGAGGCAATTTGGGGCTGTCATTACTGTGATTTGACAGAGAGGGGAAGAGTCGGGCTGTCACTGCTGTGGTTTCAGCGAGAGAGAGAAATGGAGGTAGTTAGAGCTGTGATGTTACAGACAGGGGAATACTGGGACTCGGAGTGCACTGCTGTCACCGAGAGCGGAACTTTGGGGCTCTCACTGCTGTGGTGTCACAGAGAGAGAAACAGCGGTGTTGTCGCTGCTGTGGTGTCAGAGAGTGGAACACTGGTCCTGACATTGGTGTGGTTTCACAGAGAGGAGGCAATTTTGGCTGTCACCTCTCTGGTTTCACAGAGAGGGCAACTTTTTGGCTGTCCCTGCTCTGGTGTCACGGAGACAGGAACATTGGAGCTGTCACTGCTGTGGTGTCTCAGAGAGGCAAACACTGGGCCTGTCATTGCTGTGCTGTCATGGAGAGGAACAAAATTTGGAGCTCAAACTTGCTATGATGTCACAGGTAGGGAAACAGTGGCTCTGACATTGCTGTGGTGTCCCAGAGAAGAGGAAATTTGGGCCCTCACTGCTCTGGTGTCCCAGAGAGGGGTAAAGTTGGGCTCTAACTGCTATGGTGTCTCCAACAGGGTAATCCTGGGCCTAAAATTGCTGTCGTTTCACAGAGAGGAGCAATTTTGGGCTGTGGCTGCACTGCTGTCCCAGCGAGTGGAACTTTGGGGCTCTCACTTCTGTGGTGGAAGAGATGAAGAAATAGGTGCTGTCAGTGCTGTTGTGGTGGGACGGAGAAGAGGAAATATGGGCCTGTCATTGCTGTGGTGTCACAGAGAGGAGCACTTTGGAGCTCACACTGCTATGATGTCACAGGGAGGGTTACACTGGCTCTGACAATGCTGTGGTGTCACGGAGAGAAGGAAATTAGGCCTCTCCCTGCTCTGGTGTCACAGAGAGGGGGAAATTTGGGCTCTCACTGCTGTTGTATCAGTGAGGGCGTAACACTGGGGCTCTCATTTTTGTGGTGTCCCAGAGAGGATTCAATTGGAGCTCACACTTCTATGGTGTCCTAGACAGTGGAACTCTGGGCCTGACATTGCTGTGGTGTAACAGAGAGGAGGCAATTTGGCGCTGTCATTTCTGTGTTTTCACAGAGAGGGGAAGAGTCGGGCTGTCACTGCTGTGGTTTCAGCGAGAGAGTGAAATGGAGGTAGTTAGAGCTGTGATGTTACAGACAGGGGAATACTGGGACTCGGAGTGCACTGCTGTCACCGAGAGCGGAACTTTGGGGCTCTCACTGCTGTGGTGTCACAGAGAGAGAAACAGCGGTGTTGTCGCTGCTGTGGTGTCAGAGAGTGGAACACTGGTCCTGACATTGGTGTGGTTTCACAGAGAGGAGGCAATTTTGGCTGTCACCTCTCTGGTTTCACAGAGAGGGCAACTTTTTGGCTGTCCCTGCTGTGGTGTCACGGAGATGGGAATATTGGAGCTGTCACTGCTGTGGTGTCTCAGAGAGGCAAACACTGGGCCTGTCATTGCTGTGCTGTCATGGAGAGGAGCAAAATTTGGAGCTCAAACTTGCTATGATGTCACAGGTAGGGAAACAGTGGCTCTGACATTGCTGTGGTGTCCCAGAGAAGAGGAAATTTGGGCCCTCACTGCTCTGGTGTCCCAGAGAGGGGTAAAGATGGGCTCTAACTGCTATGGTGTCTCCAACAGGGTAATCCTGGGCCTAAAATTGCTGTCGTTTCACAGACAGGAGCAATTTTGGGCTGTGGCTGCACTGCTGTCCCAGCGAGTGGAACTTTGGGGCTCTCACTTCTGTGGTGGAAGAGATGAAGAAATAGGTGCTGTCAGGCCGTTGTGGTGTGATGGAGAAGAGGAAATTTGGGCCTGTCATTGCTGTGGTGTCACAGAGAGGAGCACTTTGGAGCTCACACTGCTATGATGTCACAGGGAGGGTTACACTGGCTCTGACATTGCTGTGGTGTCACAGAGAGGAGGAAATTAGGCCTCTCCCTGCTCTGGTGTCACAGAGAGGGGGAAATTTGGGCTCTCACTGCTGTTGTATCAGTGAGGGCGTAACACTGGGGCCCTCATTTTTGTGGTGTCCCAGAGAGGATTCAATTGGAGCTCACACTTCGATGGTGTCCTAGACAGTGGAACTCTGGGCCTGACATTGCTGTGGTGTAACAGAGAGGTGGCAATTTGGTGCTGTCATTACTGTGATTTCACAGAGAGGGGAAGAGTCGGGCTGTCACTGCTGTGGTTTCAGCGAGAGAGTGAAATGGAGGTAGTTAGAGCTGTGATGTTACAGACAGGGGAATACTGGGACTCGGAGTGCACTGCTGTCACCGAGAGCGGAACTTTGGGGCTCTCACTGCTGTGGTGTCACAGAGAGAGAAACAGCGGTGTTGTCGCTGCTGTGGTGTCAGAGAGTGCAACACTGGGCCTGACATTGGTGTGCTTTCACAGAGAGGAGGCAATTTTGGCTGTCACCTCTCTGGTTTCACAGAGAGGGCAACTTTTTGGCTGTCCCTGCTGTGGTGTCACGGAGACGGGAACATTGGAGCTGTCACTGCTGTGGTGTCTCAGAGAGGCAAACACTGGGCCTGTCATTGCTGTGCTGTCATGGAGAGGAGCAAAATTTGGAGCTCAAACTTGCTATGATGTCACAGGTAGGGAAACAGTGGCTCTGACATTGCTGTGGTGTCCCAGAGAAGAGGAAATTTGGGCCCTCACTGCTCTGGTGTCCCAGAGAGGGGTAAAGTTGGGCTCTAACTGCTATGGTGTCTCCAACAGGGTAATCCTGGGCCTAAAATTGCTGTCGTTTCACAGACAGGAGCAATTTTGGGCTGTGGCTGCACTGCTGTCCCAGCGAGTGGAACTTTGGGGCTCTCACTTCTGTGGTGGAAGAGATGAAGAAATAGGTGCTGTCAGTGCTGTTGTGGTGGGACGGAGAAGAGGAAATTTGGGCCTGTCATTGCTGTGGTGTCACAGAGAGGAGCACTTTGGAGCTCACACTGCTATGATGTCACAGGGAGGGTTACACTGGCTCTGACAATGCTGTGGTGTCACGGAGAGGAGGAAATTAGGCCTCTCCCTGCTCTGGTGTCACAGAGAGGGGGAAATTTGGGCTCTCACTGCTGTTGTATCAGTGAGGGCGTAACACTGGGGCTCTCATTTTTGTGGTGTCCCAGGGAGGATTCAATTGGAGCTCACACTTCTATGGTGTCCTAGACAGTGGAACTCTGGGCCTGACATTGCTGTGGTGTAACAGAGAGGAGGCAATTTGGCGCTGTCATTTCTGTGTTTTCACAGAGAGGCGAAGAGTCGGGCTGTCACTGCTGTGGTTTCAGCGAGAGAGTGAAATGGAGGTAGTTAGAGCTGTGATGTTACAGACAGGGGAATACTGGGACTCGGAGTGCACTGCTGTCACCGAGAGCGGAACTTTGGGGCTCTCACTGCTGTGGTGTCACAGAGAGAGAAACAGCGGTGTTGTCGCTGCTGTGGTGTCAGAGAGTGGAACACTGGGCCTGACATTGGTGTGGTTTCACAGAGAGGAGGCAATTTTGGCTGTCACCTCTCTGGTTTCACAGAGAGGGCAACTTTTTGGCTGTCCCTGCTGTGGTGTCACGGAGACGGGAACATTGGAGCTGTCACTGCTGTGGTGTCTCAGAGAGGCAAACACTGGGCCTGTCATTGCTGTGCTGTCATGGAGAGGAGCAAAATTTGGAGCTCAAACTTCCTATGATGTCACAGGTAGGGAAACAGTGGCTCTGACATTGCTGTGGTGTCCCAGAGAAGAGGAAATTTGGGCCCTCACTGCTCTGGTGTCCCAGAGAGGGGTAAAGTTGGGCTCTAACTGCTATGGTGTCTCCAACAGGGTAATCCTGGGCCTAAAATTGCTGTCGTTTCACAGACAGGAGCAATTTTGGGCTGTGGCTGCACTGCTGTCCCAGCGAGTGGAACTTTGGGGCTCTCACTTCTGTGGTGGAAGAGATGAAGAAATAGGTGCTGTCAGTGCTGTTGTGGTGGGACGGAGAAGAGGAAATTTGGGCCTGTCATTGCTGTGGTGTCACAGAGAGGAGCACTTTGGAGCTCACACTGCTATGATGTCACAGGGAGGGTTACACTGGCTCTGACAATGCTGTGGTGTCACGGAGAGGAGGAAATTAGGCCTCTCCCTGCTCTGGTGTCACAGAGAGGGGGAAATTTGGGCTCTCACTGCTGTTGTATCAGTGAGGGCGTAACACTGGGGCTCTCATTTTTGTGGTGTCCCAGAGAGGATTCAATTGGAGCTCACACTTCTATGGTGTCCTAGACAGTGGAACTCTGGGCCTGACATTGCTGTGGTGTAACAGAGAGGAGGCAATTTGGCGCTGTCATTTCTGTGTTTTCACAGAGAGGCGAAGAGTCGGGCTGTCACTGCTGTGGTTTCAGCGAGAGAGTGAAATGGAGGTAGTTAGAGCTGTGATGTTACAGACAGGGGAATACTGGGACTCGGAGTGCACTGCTGTCACCAAGAGCGGAACTTTGGGGCTCTCACTGCTGTGGTGTCACAGAGAGAGAAACAGCGGTGTTGTCGCTGCTGTGGTGTCAGAGAGTGGAACACTGGTCCTGACATTGGTGTGGTTTCACAGAGAGGAGGCAATTTTGGCTGTCACCTCTCTGGTTTCACAGAGAGGGCAACTTTTTGGCTGTCCCTGCTCTGGTGTCACGGAGATGGGAATATTGGAGGTGTCACTGCTGTGGTGTCTCAGAGAGGCAAACACTGGGCCTGTCATTGCTGTGCTGTCATGGAGAGGAGCAAAATTTGGAGCTCAAACTTGCTATGATGTCACAGGTAGGGAAACAGTGGCTCTGACATTGCTGTGGTGTCCCAGAGAAGAGGAAATTTGGGCCCTCACTGCTCTGGTGTCCCAGAGAGGGGTAAAGTTGGGCTCTAACTGCTATGGTGTCTCCAACAGGGTAATCCTGGGCCTAAAATTGCTGTCGTTTCACAGACAGGAGCAATTTTGGGCTGTGGCTGCACTGCTGTCCCAGCGAGTGGAACTTTGGGGCTCTCACTTCTGTGGTGGAAGAGATGAAGAAATAGGTGCTGTCAGGCCGTTGTGGTGTGATGGAGAAGAGGAAATTTGGGCCTGTCATTGCTGTGGTGTCACAGAGAGGAGCACTTTGGAGCTCACACTGCTATGATGTCACAGGGAGGGTTACACTGGCTCTGACATTGCTGTGGTGTCACAGAGAGGAGGAAATTAGGCCTCTCCCTGCTCTGGTGTCACAGAGAGGGGGAAATTTGGGCTCTCACTGCTGTTGTATCAGTGAGGGCGTAACACTGGGGCTCTCATTTTTGTGGTGTCCCAGAGAGGATTCAATTGGAGCTCACACTTCTATGGTGTCCTAGACAGTGGAACTCTGGGCCTGACATTGCTGTGGTGTAACAGAGAGGAGGCAATTTGGCGCTGTCATTTCTGTGTTTTCACAGAGAGGCGAAGAGTCGGGCTGTCACTGCTGTGGTTTCAGCGAGAGAGTGAAATGGAGGTAGTTAGAGCTGTGATGTTACAGACAGGGGAATACTGGGACTCGGAGTGCACTGCTGTCACCGAGAGCGGAACTTTGGGGCTCTCACTGCTGTGGTGTCACAGAGAGAGAAACAGCGGTGTTGTCGCTGCTGTGGTGTCAGAGAGTGCAACACTGGGCCTGACATTGGCGTGGTTTCACAGAGAGGAGGCAATTTTGGCTGTCACCTCTCTGGTTTCACAGAGAGGGCAACTATTTGGCTGTCCCTGCTATGTAGTCACGGAGACGGGAATATGGAGCTGTCACTGCTCTGGTGTCACAGAGAGGGGGAAATTTGGGCTCTCACTGCTGTTGTATCAGTGAGGGCGTAACACTGAGGCTCTCATTGTCGTGGTGTCCCAGAGAGGATTCAATTGGAGCTCACACTTCTATGGTGTCCTAGACAGTGGAACTCTGGGCCTGACATTGCTGTGGTGTAACAGAGAGGAGGCAATTTGGCGCTGTCATTACTGTGATTTCACAGAGAGGGGAAGAGTCGGGCTGTCACTGCTGTGGTTTCAGCGAGAGAGTGAAATGGAGGTAGTTAGAGCTGTGATGTTACTGTCAGGGGAATACTGGGACTCGGAGTGCACTGCTGTCACCGAGAGCGGAACTTTGAGGCTCTCACTGCTGTGGTGTCACAGAGAGAGAAACAGCAATGTTGTCACTGATGTGGTGTCAGAGTGTGGAACACTGGGCCTGATATTGGTGTCTTTTAAAAGAGAGGAGGCAATTTTTGCTGTCACCACTCTGGTTTCACAGAGAGGGCAACTATTTGGCTGTCCCTGCTGTGTAGTCACGGAGACGGGAATATTGGAGCTGTCACTGCTCTGGTGTCACAGAGAGGGGGTTATTTGGGCTCTCACTGCTGTTGTATCAGTGAGGGCGTAACACTGGGGCTCTAATTGTTGTGGTGTCCCAGAGAGGATTCAATTGGAGCTCACACTTCTATGGTGTCCTAGACAGTGGAACTCTGGGCCTGACATTGCTGTGGTGTGACAGAGAGGAGGCAATTTCGGGCTGTCATTACTGTGATTTCACAGAGAGGGGAAGAGTCGGGCTGTCACTGCTGTGGTTTCAGCGAGAGAGTGAAATGGAGGTAGTTAGAGCTGTGATGTTACAGACAGGGGAATACTGGGACTCGGAGTGCACTGCTGTCACCGAGAGCGGAACTTTGAGGCTTCACTGCTGTGGTGTCACAGAGAGAGAAACAGCGGTGTTGTCGCTGCTGTGGTGTCAGAGAGTGGAACACTGGGCCTGACATTGGTGTGCTTTCACAGAGAGGAGGCAATTTTGGCTGTCACCTCTCTGGTTTCACAGAGAGGGCAACTTTTTGGCTGTCCCTGCTGTGGTGTCACGGAGACGGGAATATTGGAGCTGTCACTGCTGTGGTGTCTCAGAGAGGCAAACACTGGGCCTGTCATTGCTGTGCTGTCATGGGGAGGAGCAAAATTTGGAGCTCAAACTTGCTATGATGTCACAGGTAGGGAAACAGTGGCTCTGACATTGCTGTGGTGTCCCAGAGAAGAGGAAATTTGGGCCCTCACTGCTCTGGTGTCCCAGAGAGGGGTAAAGATGGGCTCTAACTGCTATGGTGTCTCCAACAGGGTAATCCTGGGCCTAAAATTGCTGTCGTTTCACAGACAGGAGCAATTTTGGGCTGTGGCTGCACTGCTGTCCCAGCGAGTGGAACTTTGGGGCTCTCACTTCTGTGGTGGAAGAGATGAAGAAATAGGTGCTGTCAGTGCTGTTGTGGTGGGACGGAGAAGAGGAAATTTGGGCCTGTCATTGCTGTGGTGTCACAGAGAGGAGCACTTTGGAGCTCACACTGCTATGATGTCACAGGGAGGGTTACACTGGCTCTGACATTGCTGTGGTGTCATGGAGAGGAGGAAATTAGGCCTCTCCCTGCTCTGGTGTCACAGAGAGGAGGAAATTTGGGCTCTCACTGCTGTTGTATCAGTGAGGGCGTAACACTGGGGCTCTCATTTTTGTGGTGTCCCAGAGAGGATTCAATTGGAGCTCACACTTCTATGGTGTCCTAGACAGTGGAACTCTGGGCCTGACATTGCTGTGGTGTAACAGAGAGGAGGCAATTTGGGGCTGTCATTACTGTGATTTCACAGAGAGTACAAGAGTCGTGCTGTCACTGCTGGTGTTTCAGCGAGAGAGAGAAATGGAGGTAGTTAGAGCTGTGATGTTACAGACAGGGGAATACTGGGACTCGGAGTGCACTGCTGTCACCGAGAGCGCAACTTTGGGGCTCTCACTGCTGTGGTGTCACAGAGAGAGAAACAGCGGTGTTGTCGCTGCTGTGGTGTCAGAGAGTGCAACACTGGGCCTGACATTGGCGTGGTTTCACAGAGAGGAGGCAATTTTGGCTGTCACCTCTCTGGTTTCACAGAGAGGGCAACTATTTGGCTGTCCCTGCTATGTAGTCACGGAGACGGGAATATGGAGCTGTCACTGCTCTGGTGTCACAGAGAGGGGGAAATTTGGGCTCTCACTGCTGTTGTATCAGTGAGGGCGTAACACTGAGGCTCTCATTGTCGTGGTGTCCCAGAGAGGATTCAATTGGAGCTCACACTTCTATGGTGTCCTAGACAGTGGAACTCTGGGCCTGACATTGCTGTGGTGTAACAGAGAGGAGGCAATTTGGCGCTGTCATTACTGTGATTTCACAGAGAGGGGAAGAGTCGGGCTGTCACTGCTGTGGTTTCAGCGAGAGAGTGAAATGGAGGTAGTTAGAGCTGTGATGTTACTGTCAGGGGAATACTGGGACTCGGAGTGCACTGCTGTCACCGAGAGCGGAACTTTGAGGCTCTCACTGCTGTGGTGTCACAGAGAGAGAAACAGCAATGTTGTCACTGATGTGGTGTCAGAGTGTGGAACACTGGGCCTGATATTGGTGTCTTTTAAAAGAGAGGAGGCAATTTTTGCTGTCACCACTCTGGTTTCACAGAGAGGGCAACTATTTGGCTGTCCCTGCTGTGTAGTCACGGAGACGGGAATATTGGAGCTGTCACTGCTCTGGTGTCACAGAGAGGGGGTTATTTGGGCTCTCACTGCTGTTGTATCAGTGAGGGCGTAACACTGGGGCTCTAATTGTTGTGGTGTCCCAGAGAGGATTCAATTGGAGCTCACACTTCTATGGTGTCCTAGACAGTGGAACTCTGGGCCTGACATTGCTGTGGTGTGACAGAGAGGAGGCAATTTCGGGCTGTCATTACTGTGATTTCACAGAGAGGGGAAGAGTCGGGCTGTCACTGCTGTGGTTTCAGCGAGAGAGTGAAATGGAGGTAGTTAGAGCTGTGATGTTACAGACAGGGGAATACTGGGACTCGGAGTGCACTGCTGTCACCGAGAGCGGAACTTTGAGGCTTCACTGCTGTGGTGTCACAGAGAGAGAAACAGCGGTGTTGTCGCTGCTGTGGTGTCAGAGAGTGGAACACTGGGCCTGACATTGGTGTGCTTTCACAGAGAGGAGGCAATTTTGGCTGTCACCTCTCTGGTTTCACAGAGAGGGCAACTTTTTGGCTGTCCCTGCTGTGGTGTCACGGAGACGGGAATATTGGAGCTGTCACTGCTGTGGTGTCTCAGAGAGGCAAACACTGGGCCTGTCATTGCTGTGCTGTCATGGGGAGGAGCAAAATTTGGAGCTCAAACTTGCTATGATGTCACAGGTAGGGAAACAGTGGCTCTGACATTGCTGTGGTGTCCCAGAGAAGAGGAAATTTGGGCCCTCACTGCTCTGGTGTCCCAGAGAGGGGTAAAGATGGGCTCTAACTGCTATGGTGTCTCCAACAGGGTAATCCTGGGCCTAAAATTGCTGTCGTTTCACAGACAGGAGCAATTTTGGGCTGTGGCTGCACTGCTGTCCCAGCGAGTTGAACTTTGGGGCTCACACTGCTATGGTGTCCCAGAGACGGGAACATTGGAGCTGTCACTGCTATGTTGACGCAGAGAGTGGAACACTGGAGCTCTCACTGCTCTGAAGTCACAGAGAGGAGGAAATTGGGCATGTCACTGCCCTGGTGTCACCGGGAATGGAAGAGTGGGGCTGTCACTGGCGTGGAGTCAGAGACAGGAGGAAATTTGGTGTGTGACTGCACTGCGGTCACAGCGAGTGGAACTTTGGGGCTCTCACTTTTGTGGTGGAAGAGATGAAGAAATAGGTGCTGTCAGTGCTGTTGTGGTATGATGGAGAAGAGGAAATTTGGGCCTGTCATTGCTGTGGTGTCACAGAGAGGAGCACTTTGGAGCTCACACTGCTATGATGTCACAGGGAGGGTTACACTGGCTCTGACATTGCTGTGGTGTCACAGAGAGGCGGAAATTAGGCCTCTCCCTGCTCTGGTGTCACAGAGAGGGGGAAATTTGGGCTCTCACTGCTGTTGTATCAGTGAGGGCGTAACACTGGGGCTCTCATTGTCGTGGTGTCCCAGAGAGGATTCAATTGGAGCTCACACTTCTATGGTGTCCTAGACAGTGGAACTCTGGGCCTGACATTGCTGTGGTGTAACAGAGAGGAGGCAATTTGGGGCTGTCATTACTGTGATTTGACAGAGAGGGGAAGAGTCGGGCTGTCACTGCTGTTGTTTGAGCGAGAGAGTGAAATGGAGGTAGTTAGAGCTGTGATGTTACAGACAGGGGAATACTGGGACTCGGAGTGCACTGCTGTCACCGAGAGCGGAACTTTGGGGCTCTCACTGCTGTGGTGTCACAGAGAGAGAAACAGCGGTGTTGTCGCTGCTGTGGTGTCAGAGAGTGCAACACTGGGCCTGACATTGGTGTGCTTTCACAGAGAGGAGGCAATTTTGGCTGTCACCTCTCTGGTTTCACAGAGAGGGCAACTTTTTGGCTGTCCCTGCTGTGGTGTCACGGAGACGGGAATATTGGAGCTGTCACTGCTGTGGTGTCTCAGAGAGGCAAACACTGGGCCTGTCATTGCTGTGCTGTCATGGAGAGGAGCAAAATTTGGAGCTCAAACTTGCTATGATGTCACAGGTAGGGTAAGAGTTGCTCTGACATTGCTGTGGTGTCCCAGAGAAGAGAAAATTTGGGCCTCACTGCTCTGGTGTCCCAGAGAGGGGTAAAGTTGGGCTCTAACTGCTATGGTGTCTCCAACAGGGTAATCCTGGGCCTAAAATTGCTGTCGTTTCACAGACAGGAGCAATTTTGGGCTGTGGCTGCACTGCTGTCCCAGCGAGTGGAACTTTGGGGCTCTCACTTCTGTGGTGGAAGAGATGAAGAAATAGGTGCTGTCAGTGCTGTTGTGGTGGGACGGAGAAGAGGAAATTTGGGCCTGTCATTGCTGTGGTGTCACAGAGAGGAGCACTTTGGAGCTCACACTGCTATGATGTCACAGGGAGGGTTACACTGGCTCTGACATTGCTGTGGTGTCATGGAGAGGAGGAAATTAGGCCTCTCCCTGCTCTGGTGTCACAGAGAGGAGGAAATTTGGGCTCTCACTGCTGTTGTATCAGTGAGGGCGTAACACTGGGGCTCTCATTTTTGTGGTGTCCCAGAGAGGATTCAATTGGAGCTCACACTTCTATGGTGTCCTAGACAGTGGAACTCTGGGCCTGACATTGCTGTGGTGTAACAGAGAGGAGGCAATTTGGGGCTGTCATTACTGTGATTTCACAGAGAGTACAAGAGTCGGGCTGTCACTGCTGGTGTTTCAGCGAGAGAGAGAAATGGAGGTAGTTAGAGCTGTGATGTTACAGACAGGGGAATACTGGGACTCGGAGTGCACTGCTGTCACCGAGAGCGCAACTTTGGGGCTCTCACTGCTGTGGTGTCACAGAGAGAGAAACAGCGGTGTTGTCGCTGCTGTGGTGTCAGAGAGTGCAACACTGGGCCTGACATTGGTGTGGTTTCACAGAGAGGAGGCAATTTTGGCTGTCACCTCTCTGGTTTCACAGAGAGGGCAACTATTTGGCTGTCCCTGCTATGTAGTCACGGAGACGGGAATATGGAGCTGTCACTGCTCTGGTGTCACAGAGAGGGGGAAATTTGGGCTCTCACTGCTGTTGTATCAGTGAGGGCGTAACACTGAGGCTCTCATTGTCGTGGTGTCCCAGAGAGGATTCAATTGGAGCTCACACTTCTATGGTGTCCTAGACAGTGGAACTCTGGGCCTGACATTGCTGTGGTGTAACAGAGAGGAGGCAATTTCGGGCTGTCATTACTGTGATTTCACAGAGAGGGGAAGAGTCGGGCTGTCACTGCTGTGGTTTCAGCGAGAGAGTGAAATGGAGGTAGTTAGAGCTGTGATGTTACTGTCAGGGGAATACTGGGACTCGGAGTGCACTGCTGTCACCGAGAGCGGAACTTTGAGGCTCTCACTGCTGTGGTGTCACAGAGAGAGAAACAGCAATGTTGTCACTGATGTGGTGTCAGAGTGTGGAACACTGGGCCTGATATTGGTGTCTTTTAAAAGAGAGGAGGCAATTTTTGCTGTCACCACTCTGGTTTCACAGAGAGGGCAACTATTTGGCTGTCCCTGCTGTGTAGTCACGGAGACGGGAATATTGGAGCTGTCACTGCTCTGGTGTCACAGAGAGGGGGTTATTTGGGCTCTCACTGCTGTTGTATCAGTGAGGGCGTAACACTGGGGCTCTAATTGTTGTGGTGTCCCAGAGAGGATTCAATTGGAGCTCACACTTCTATGGTGTCCTAGACAGTGGAACTCTGGGCCTGACATTGCTGTGGTGTGACAGAGAGGAGGCAATTTCGGGCTGTCATTACTGTGATTTCACAGAGAGGGGAAGAGTCGGGCTGTCACTGCTGTGGTTTCAGCGAGAGAGTGAAATGGAGGTAGTTAGAGCTGTGATGTTACAGACAGGGGAATACTGGGACTCGGAGTGCACTGCTGTCACCGAGAGCGGAACTTTGGGGCTCTCACTGCTGTGGTGTCACAGAGAGAGAAACAGCGGTGTTGTCGCTGCTGTGGTGTCAGAGTGTGGAACACTGGGCCTGACATTGGTGTGGTTTCACAGAGAGGAGGCAATTTTGGCTGTCACCTCTCTGGTTTCACAGAGAGGGCAACTTTTTGGCTGTCCCTGCTCTGGTGTCACGGAGACGGGAATATTGGAGCTGTCACTGCTGTGGTGTCTCAGAGAGGCAAACACTGGGCCTGTCATTGCTGTGCTGTCATGGGGAGGAGCAAAATTTGGAGCTCAAACTTGCTATGATGTCACAGGTAGGGAAACAGTGGCTCTGACATTGCTGTGGTGTCCCAGAGAAGAGGAAATTTGGGCCCTCACTGCTCTGGTGTCCCAGAGAGGGGTAAAGATGGGCTCTAACTGCTATGGTGTCTCCAACAGGGTAATCCTGGGCCTAAAATTGCTGTCGTTTCACAGACAGGAGCAATTTTGGGCTGTGGCTGCACTGCTGTCCCAGCGAGTGGAACTTTGGGGCTCTCACTTCTGTGGTGGAAGAGATGAAGAAATAGGTGCTGTCAGGCCGTTGTGGTGTGATGGAGAAGAGGAAATTTGGGCCTGTCATTGCTGTGGTGTCACAGAGAGGAGCACTTTGGAGCTCACACTGCTATGATGTCACAGGGAGGGTTACACTGGCTCTGACATTGCTGTGGTGTCACAGAGAGGAGGAAATTAGGCCTCTCCCTGCTCTGGTGTCACAGAGAGGGGGAAATTTGGGCTCTCACTGCTGTTGTATCAGTGAGGGCGTAACACTGGGGCCCTCATTTTTGTGGTGTCCCAGAGAGGATTCAATTGGAGCTCACACTTCTATGGTGTCCTAGACAGTGGAACTCTGGGCCTGACATTGCTGTGGTGTAACAGAGAGGAGGCAATTTGGGGCTGTCATTACTGTGATTTCACAGAGAGGGGAAGAGTCGGGCTGTCACTGCTGTGGTTTCAGCGAGAGAGTGAAATGGAGGTAGTTAGAGCTGTGATGTTACAGACAGGGGAATACTGGGACTCGGAGTGCACTGCTGTCACCGAGAGCGGAACTTTGGGGCTCTCACTGCTGTGGTGTCACAGAGAGAGAAACAGCGGTGTTGTCGCTGCTGTGGTGTCAGAGAGTGCAACACTGGGCCTGACATTGGTGTGGTTTCACAGAGAGGAGGCAATTTTGGCTGTCACCTCTCTGGTTTCACAGAGAGGGCAACTTTTTGGCTGTCCCTGCTGTGGTGTCACGGAGATGGGAATATTGGAGCTGTCACTGCTCTGGAGTCACAGAGAGGGGGAAATTTGGGCTCTCACTGCTGTTGTATCAGTGAGGGCGTAACACTGGGGCTTTCATTGTTGTGGTGTCCCAGAGAGGATTCAATTGGAGCTCACACTTCTATGGTGTCCTAGACAGTAGAACTCTGGGCCTGACATTGCTGTGGTGTGACAGAGAGGAAGCAATTTGGGGCTGTCATTACTGTGATTTGACAGAGGGGGGAAGAGTCGGGCTGTCACTGCTGTTGTTTCAGCGAGAGAGTGAAATGGAGGTAGTTAGAGCTGTGATGTTACTGTCAGGGGAATACTGGGACTCGGAGTGCACTGCTGTCACCGAGAGCGGAACTTTGAGGCTCTCACTGCTGTGGTGTCACAGAGAGAGAAACAGCAATGTTGTCACTGATGTGGTGTCAGAGTGTGGAACACTGGGCCTGATATTGGTGTCTTTTAAAAGAGAGGAGGCAATTTTTGCTGTCACCACTCTGGTTTCACAGAGAGGGTAACTTTTTGGCTGTCCCTGCTCTGGTGTCACGGAGACGGGAATATTGGAGCTGTCACTGCTCTGCTGTCACAGAGAGGGGGTTATTTGGGCTCTCACTGCTGTTGTATCAGTGAGGGCGTAACACTGGGGCTCTCATTGTTGTGGTGTCCCAGAGAGGATTCAATTGGAGCTCACACTTCTATGGTGTCCTAGACAGTGGAACTCTGGGCCTGACATTGCTGTGGTGTAACAGAGAGGAGGCAATTTGGGGCTGTCATTACTGTGATTTGACAGAGAGGGGAAGAGTCGGGCTGTCACTGCTGTGGTTTCAGCGAGAGAGAGAAATGGAGGTAGTTAGAGCTGTGATGTTACAGACAGGGGAATACTGGGACTCGGAGTGCACTGCTGTCACCGAGAGCGGAACTTTGGGGCTCTCACTGCTGTGGTGTCACAGAGAGAGAAACAGCGGTGTTGTCGCTGCTGTGGTGTCAGAGAGTGGAACACTGGTCCTGACATTGGTGTGGTTTCACAGAGAGGAGGCAATTTTGGCTGTCACCTCTCTGGTTTCACAGAGAGGGCAACTTTTTGGCTGTCCCTGCTCTGGTGTCACGGAGACAGGAACATTGGAGCTGTCACTGCTGTGGTGTCTCAGAGAGGCAAACACTGGGCCTGTCATTGCTGTGCTGTCATGGAGAGGAACAAAATTTGGAGCTCAAACTTGCTATGATGTCACAGGTAGGGAAACAGTGGCTCTGACATTGCTGTGGTGTCCCAGAGAAGAGGAAATTTGGGCCCTCACTGCTCTGGTGTCCCAGAGAGGGGTAAAGTTGGGCTCTAACTGCTATGGTGTCTCCAACAGGGTAATCCTGGGCCTAAAATTGCTGTCGTTTCACAGAGAGGAGCAATTTTGGGCTGTGGCTGCACTGCTGTCCCAGCGAGTGGAACTTTGGGGCTCTCACTTCTGTGGTGGAAGAGATGAAGAAATAGGTGCTGTCAGTGCTGTTGTGGTGGGACGGAGAAGAGGAAATTTGGGCCTGTCATTGCTGTGGTGTCACAGAGAGGAGCACTTTGGAGCTCACACTGCTATGATGTCACAGGGAGGGTTACACTGGCTCTGACAATGCTGTGGTGTCACGGAGAGGAGGAAATTAGGCCTCTCCCTGCTCTGGTGTCACAGAGAGGGGGAAATTTGGGCTCTCACTGCTGTTGTATCAGTGAGGGCGTAACACTGGGGCTCTCATTTTTGTGGTGTCCCAGAGAGGATTCAATTGGAGCTCACACTTCTATGGTGTCCTAGACAGTGGAACTCTGGGCCTGACATTGCTGTGGTGTAACAGAGAGGAGGCAATTTGGCGCTGTCATTTCTGTGTTTTCACAGAGAGGGGAAGAGTCGGGCTGTCACTGCTGTGGTTTCAGCGAGAGAGTGAAATGGAGGTAGTTAGAGCTGTGATGTTACAGACAGGGGAATACTGGGACTCGGAGTGCACTGCTGTCACCGAGAGCGGAACTTTGGGGCTCTCACTGCTGTGGTGTCACAGAGAGAGAAACAGCGGTGTTGTCGCTGCTGTGGTGTCAGAGAGTGGAACACTGGTCCTGACATTGGTGTGGTTTCACAGAGAGGAGGCAATTTTGGCTGTCACCTCTCTGGTTTCACAGAGAGGGCAACTTTTTGGCTGTCCCTGCTGTGGTGTCACGGAGATGGGAATATTGGAGCTGTCACTGCTGTGGTGTCTCAGAGAGGCAAACACTGGGCCTGTCATTGCTGTGCTGTCATGGAGAGGAGCAAAATTTGGAGCTCAAACTTGCTATGATGTCACAGGTAGGGAAACAGTGGCTCTGACATTGCTGTGGTGTCCCAGAGAAGAGGAAATTTGGGCCCTCACTGCTCTGGTGTCCCAGAGAGGGGTAAAGATGGGCTCTAACTGCTATGGTGTCTCCAACAGGGTAATCCTGGGCCTAAAATTGCTGTCGTTTCACAGACAGGAGCAATTTTGGGCTGTGGCTGCACTGCTGTCCCAGCGAGTGGAACTTTGGGGCTCTCACTTCTGTGGTGGAAGAGATGAAGAAATAGGTGCTGTCAGGCCGTTGTGGTGTGATGGAGAAGAGGAAATTTGGGCCTGTCATTGCTGTGGTGTCACAGAGAGGAGCACTTTGGAGCTCACACTGCTATGATGTCACAGGGAGGGTTACACTGGCTCTGACAATGCTGTGGTGTCACGGAGAGGAGGAAATTAGGCCTCTCCCTGCTCTGGTGTCACAGAGAGGGGGAAATTTGGGCTCTCACTGCTGTTGTATCAGTGAGGGCGTAACACTGGGGCCCTCATTTTTGTGGTGTCCCAGAGAGGATTCAATTGGAGCTCACACTTCTATGGTGTCCTAGACAGTGGAACTCTGGGCCTGACATTGCTGTGGTGTAACAGAGAGGAGGCAATTTGGGGCTGTCATTACTGTGATTTCACAGAGAGGGGAAGAGTCGGGCTGTCACTGCTGTGGTTTCAGCGAGAGAGTGAAATGGAGGTAGTTAGAGCTGTGATGTTACAGACAGGGGAATACTGGGACTCGGAGTGCACTGCTGTCACCGAGAGCGGAACTTTGGGGCTCTCACTGCTGTGGTGTCACAGAGAGAGAAACAGCGGTGTTGTCGCTGCTGTGGTGTCAGAGAGTGCAACACTGGGCCTGACATTGGTGTGGTTTCACAGAGAGGAGGCAATTTTGGCTGTCACCTCTCTGGTTTCACAGAGAGGGCAACTTTTTGGCTGTCCCTGCTGTGGTGTCACGGAGATGGGAATATTGGAGCTGTCACTGCTCTGGAGTCACAGAGAGGGGGAAATTTGGGCTCTCACTGCTGTTGTATCAGTGAGGGCGTAACACTGGGGCTTTCATTGTTGTGGTGTCCCAGAGAGGATTCAATTGGAGCTCACACTTCTATGGTGTCCTAGACAGTAGAACTCTGGGCCTGACATTGCTGTGGTGTGACATAGAGGAAGCAATTTGGGGCTGTCATTACTGTGATTTGACAGAGGGGGGAAGAGTCGGGCTGTCACTGCTGTTGTTTCAGCGAGAGAGTGAAATGGAGGTAGTTAGAGCTGTGATGTTACTGTCAGGGGAATACTGGGACTCAGAGTGCACTGCTGTCACCGAGAGCGGAACTTTGAGGCTCTCACTGCTGTGGTGTCACAGAGAGAGAAACAGCAATGTTGTCACTGATGTGGTGTCAGAGTGTGGAACACTGGGCCTGATATTGGTGTCTTTTAAAAGAGAGGAGGCAATTTTTGCTGTCACCACTCTGGTTTCACAGAGAGGGTAACTTTTTGGCTGTCCCTGCTCTGGTGTCACGGAGACGGGAATATTGGAGCTGTCACTGCTCTGCTGTCACAGAGAGGGGGTTATTTGGGCTCTCACTGCTGTTGTATCAGTGAGGGCGTAACACTGGGGCTCTCATTGTTGTGGTGTCCCAGAGAGGATTCAATTGGAGCTCACACTTCTATGGTGTCCTAGACAGTGGAACTCTGGGCCTGACATTGCTGTGGTGTAACAGAGAGGAGGCAATTTGGGGCTGTCATTACTGTGATTTGACAGAGAGGGGAAGAGTCGGGCTGTCACTGCTGTGGTTTCAGCGAGAGAGAGAAATGGAGGTAGTTAGAGCTGTGATGTTACAGACAGGGGAATACTGGGACTCGGAGTGCACTGCTGTCACCGAGAGCGGAACTTTGGGGCTCTCACTGCTGTGGTGTCACAGAGAGAGAAACAGCGGTGTTGTCGCTGCTGTGGTGTCAGAGAGTGGAACACTGGTCCTGACATTGGTGTGGTTTCACAGAGAGGAGGCAATTTTGGCTGTCACCTCTCTGGTTTCACAGAGAGGGCAACTTTTTGGCTGTCCCTGCTCTGGTGTCACGGAGACAGGAACATTGGAGCTGTCACTGCTGTGGTGTCTCAGAGAGGCAAACACTGGGCCTGTCATTGCTGTGCTGTCATGGAGAGGAACAAAATTTGGAGCTCAAACTTGCTATGATGTCACAGGTAGGGAAACAGTGGCTCTGACATTGCTGTGGTGTCCCAGAGAAGAGGAAATTTGGGCCCTCACTGCTCTGGTGTCCCAGAGAGGGGTAAAGTTGGGCTCTAACTGCTATGGTGTCTCCAACAGGGTAATCCTGGGCCTAAAATTGCTGTCGTTTCACAGAGAGGAGCAATTTTGGGCTGTGGCTGCACTGCTGTCCCAGCGAGTGGAACTTTGGGGCTCTCACTTCTGTGGTGGAAGAGATGAAGAAATAGGTGCTGTCAGTGCTGTTGTGGTGGGACGGAGAAGAGGAAATATGGGCCTGTCATTGCTGTGGTGTCACAGAGAGGAGCACTTTGGAGCTCACACTGCTATGATGTCACAGGGAGGGTTACACTGGCTCTGACAATGCTGTGGTGTCACGGAGAGAAGGAAATTAGGCCTCTCCCTGCTCTGGTGTCACAGAGAGGGGGAAATTTGGGCTCTCACTGCTGTTGTATCAGTGAGGGCGTAACACTGGGGCTCTCATTTTTGTGGTGTCCCAGAGAGGATTCAATTGGAGCTCACACTTCTATGGTGTCCTAGACAGTGGAACTCTGGGCCTGACATTGCTGTGGTGTAACAGAGAGGAGGCAATTTGGCGCTGTCATTTCTGTGTTTTCACAGAGAGGGGAAGAGTCGGGCTGTCACTGCTGTGGTTTCAGCGAGAGAGTGAAATGGAGGTAGTTAGAGCTGTGATGTTACAGACAGGGGAATACTGGGACTCGGAGTGCACTGCTGTCACCGAGAGCGGAACTTTGGGGCTCTCACTGCTGTGGTGTCACAGAGAGAGAAACAGCGGTGTTGTCGCTGCTGTGGTGTCAGAGAGTGGAACACTGGTCCTGACATTGGTGTGGTTTCACAGAGAGGAGGCAATTTTGGCTGTCACCTCTCTGGTTTCACAGAGAGGGCAACTTTTTGGCTGTCCCTGCTGTGGTGTCACGGAGATGGGAATATTGGAGCTGTCACTGCTGTGGTGTCTCAGAGAGGCAAACACTGGGCCTGTCATTGCTGTGCTGTCATGGAGAGGAGCAAAATTTGGAGCTCAAACTTGCTATGATGTCACAGGTAGGGAAACAGTGGCTCTGACATTGCTGTGGTGTCCCAGAGAAGAGGAAATTTGGGCCCTCACTGCTCTGGTGTCCCAGAGAGGGGTAAAGATGGGCTCTAACTGCTATGGTGTCTCCAACAGGGTAATCCTGGGCCTAAAATTGCTGTCGTTTCACAGACAGGAGCAATTTTGGGCTGTGGCTGCACTGCTGTCCCAGCGAGTGGAACTTTGGGGCTCTCACTTCTGTGGTGGAAGAGATGAAGAAATAGGTGCTGTCAGGCCGTTGTGGTGTGATGGAGAAGAGGAAATTTGGGCCTGTCATTGCTGTGGTGTCACAGAGAGGAGCACTTTGGAGCTCACACTGCTATGATGTCACAGGGAGGGTTACACTGGCTCTGACATTGCTGTGGTGTCACAGAGAGGAGGAAATTAGGCCTCTCCCTGCTCTGGTGTCACAGAGAGGGGGAAATTTGGGCTCTCACTGCTGTTGTATCAGTGAGGGCGTAACACTGGGGCCCTCATTTTTGTGGTGTCCCAGAGAGGATTCAATTGGAGCTCACACTTCGATGGTGTCCTAGACAGTGGAACTCTGGGCCTGACATTGCTGTGGTGTAACAGAGAGGTGGCAATTTGGTGCTGTCATTACTGTGATTTCACAGAGAGGGGAAGAGTCGGGCTGTCACTGCTGTGGTTTCAGCGAGAGAGTGAAATGGAGGTAGTTAGAGCTGTGATGTTACAGACAGGGGAATACTGGGACTCGGAGTGCACTGCTGTCACCGAGAGCGGAACTTTGGGGCTCTCACTGCTGTGGTGTCACAGAGAGAGAAACAGCGGTGTTGTCGCTGCTGTGGTGTCAGAGAGTGCAACACTGGGCCTGACATTGGTGTGCTTTCACAGAGAGGAGGCAATTTTGGCTGTCACCTCTCTGGTTTCACAGAGAGGGCAACTTTTTGGCTGTCCCTGCTGTGGTGTCACGGAGACGGGAACATTGGAGCTGTCACTGCTGTGGTGTCTCAGAGAGGCAAACACTGGGCCTGTCATTGCTGTGCTGTCATGGAGAGGAGCAAAATTTGGAGCTCAAACTTGCTATGATGTCACAGGTAGGGAAACAGTGGCTCTGACATTGCTGTGGTGTCCCAGAGAAGAGGAAATTTGGGCCCTCACTGCTCTGGTGTCCCAGAGAGGGGTAAAGTTGGGCTCTAACTGCTATGGTGTCTCCAACAGGGTAATCCTGGGCCTAAAATTGCTGTCGTTTCACAGACAGGAGCAATTTTGGGCTGTGGCTGCACTGCTGTCCCAGCGAGTGGAACTTTGGGGCTCTCACTTCTGTGGTGGAAGAGATGAAGAAATAGGTGCTGTCAGTGCTGTTGTGGTGGGACGGAGAAGAGGAAATTTGGGCCTGTCATTGCTGTGGTGTCACAGAGAGGAGCACTTTGGAGCTCACACTGCTATGATGTCACAGGGAGGGTTACACTGGCTCTGACAATGCTGTGGTGTCACGGAGAGGAGGAAATTAGGCCTCTCCCTGCTCTGGTGTCACAGAGAGGGGGAAATTTGGGCTCTCACTGCTGTTGTATCAGTGAGGGCGTAACACTGGGGCTCTCATTTTTGTGGTGTCCCAGGGAGGATTCAATTGGAGCTCACACTTCTATGGTGTCCTAGACAGTGGAACTCTGGGCCTGACATTGCTGTGGTGTAACAGAGAGGAGGCAATTTGGCGCTGTCATTTCTGTGTTTTCACAGAGAGGCGAAGAGTCGGGCTGTCACTGCTGTGGTTTCAGCGAGAGAGTGAAATGGAGGTAGTTAGAGCTGTGATGTTACAGACAGGGGAATACTGGGACTCGGAGTGCACTGCTGTCACCGAGAGCGGAACTTTGGGGCTCTCACTGCTGTGGTGTCACAGAGAGAGAAACAGCGGTGTTGTCGCTGCTGTGGTGTCAGAGAGTGGAACACTGGGCCTGACATTGGTGTGGTTTCACAGAGAGGAGGCAATTTTGGCTGTCACCTCTCTGGTTTCACAGAGAGGGCAACTTTTTGGCTGTCCCTGCTGTGGTGTCACGGAGACGGGAACATTGGAGCTGTCACTGCTGTGGTGTCTCAGAGAGGCAAACACTGGGCCTGTCATTGCTGTGCTGTCATGGAGAGGAGCAAAATTTGGAGCTCAAACTTCCTATGATGTCACAGGTAGGGAAACAGTGGCTCTGACATTGCTGTGGTGTCCCAGAGAAGAGGAAATTTGGGCCCTCACTGCTCTGGTGTCCCAGAGAGGGGTAAAGTTGGGCTCTAACTGCTATGGTGTCTCCAACAGGGTAATCCTGGGCCTAAAATTGCTGTCGTTTCACAGACAGGAGCAATTTTGGGCTGTGGCTGCACTGCTGTCCCAGCGAGTGGAACTTTGGGGCTCTCACTTCTGTGGTGGAAGAGATGAAGAAATAGGTGCTGTCAGTGCTGTTGTGGTGGGACGGAGAAGAGGAAATTTGGGCCTGTCATTGCTGTGGTGTCACAGAGAGGAGCACTTTGGAGCTCACACTGCTATGATGTCACAGGGAGGGTTACACTGGCTCTGACAATGCTGTGGTGTCACGGAGAGGAGGAAATTAGGCCTCTCCCTGCTCTGGTGTCACAGAGAGGGGGAAATTTGGGCTCTCACTGCTGTTGTATCAGTGAGGGCGTAACACTGGGGCTCTCATTTTTGTGGTGTCCCAGAGAGGATTCAATTGGAGCTCACACTTCTATGGTGTCCTAGACAGTGGAACTCTGGGCCTGACATTGCTGTGGTGTAACAGAGAGGAGGCAATTTGGCGCTGTCATTTCTGTGTTTTCACAGAGAGGCGAAGAGTCGGGCTGTCACTGCTGTGGTTTCAGCGAGAGAGTGAAATGGAGGTAGTTAGAGCTGTGATGTTACAGACAGGGGAATACTGGGACTCGGAGTGCACTGCTGTCACCAAGAGCGGAACTTTGGGGCTCTCACTGCTGTGGTGTCACAGAGAGAGAAACAGCGGTGTTGTCGCTGCTGTGGTGTCAGAGAGTGGAACACTGGTCCTGACATTGGTGTGGTTTCACAGAGAGGAGGCAATTTTGGCTGTCACCTCTCTGGTTTCACAGAGAGGGCAACTTTTTGGCTGTCCCTGCTCTGGTGTCACGGAGATGGGAATATTGGAGGTGTCACTGCTGTGGTGTCTCAGAGAGGCAAACACTGGGCCTGTCATTGCTGTGCTGTCATGGAGAGGAGCAAAATTTGGAGCTCAAACTTGCTATGATGTCACAGGTAGGGAAACAGTGGCTCTGACATTGCTGTGGTGTCCCAGAGAAGAGGAAATTTGGGCCCTCACTGCTCTGGTGTCCCAGAGAGGGGTAAAGTTGGGCTCTAACTGCTATGGTGTCTCCAACAGGGTAATCCTGGGCCTAAAATTGCTGTCGTTTCACAGACAGGAGCAATTTTGGGCTGTGGCTGCACTGCTGTCCCAGCGAGTGGAACTTTGGGGCTCTCACTTCTGTGGTGGAAGAGATGAAGAAATAGGTGCTGTCAGGCCGTTGTGGTGTGATGGAGAAGAGGAAATTTGGGCCTGTCATTGCTGTGGTGTCACAGAGAGGAGCACTTTGGAGCTCACACTGCTATGATGTCACAGGGAGGGTTACACTGGCTCTGACATTGCTGTGGTGTCACAGAGAGGAGGAAATTAGGCCTCTCCCTGCTCTGGTGTCACAGAGAGGGGGAAATTTGGGCTCTCACTGCTGTTGTATCAGTGAGGGCGTAACACTGGGGCTCTCATTTTTGTGGTGTCCCAGAGAGGATTCAATTGGAGCTCACACTTCTATGGTGTCCTAGACAGTGGAACTCTGGGCCTGACATTGCTGTGGTGTAACAGAGAGGAGGCAATTTGGCGCTGTCATTTCTGTGTTTTCACAGAGAGGCGAAGAGTCGGGCTGTCACTGCTGTGGTTTCAGCGAGAGAGTGAAATGGAGGTAGTTAGAGCTGTGATGTTACAGACAGGGGAATACTGGGACTCGGAGTGCACTGCTGTCACCGAGAGCGGAACTTTGGGGCTCTCACTGCTGTGGTGTCACAGAGAGAGAAACAGCGGTGTTGTCGCTGCTGTGGTGTCAGAGAGTGGAACACTGGGCCTGACATTGGTGTGGTTTCACAGAGAGGAGGCAATTTTGGCTGTCACCTCTCTGGTTTCACAGAGAGGGCAACTTTTTGGCTGTCCCTGCTGTGGTGTCACGGAGATGGGAATATTGGAGCTGTCACTGCTGTGGTGTCTCAGAGAGGCAAACACTGGGCCTGTCATTGCTGTGCTGTCATGGAGAGGAGCAAAATTTGGAGCTCAAACTTGCTATGATGTCACAGGTAGGGAAACAGTGGCTCTGACATTGCTGTGGTGTCCCAGAGAAGAGGAAATTTGGGCCCTCACTGCTCTGGTGTCCCAGAGAGGGGTAAAGATGGGCTCTAACTGCTATGGTGTCTCCAACAGGGTAATCCTGGGCCTAAAATTGCTGTCGTTTCACAGAGAGGAGCAATTTTGGGCTGTGGCTGCACTGCTGTCCCAGCGAGTGGAACTTTGGGGCTCACACTGCTATGGTGTCCCAGAGACGGGAACATTGGAGCTGTCACTGCTATGTTGACGCAGAGAGTGGAACACTGGAGCTCTCACTGCTCTGAAGTCACAGAGAGGAGGAAATTGGGCATGTCACTGCCCTGGTGTCACCGGGAATGGAAGAGTGGGGCTGTCACTGGCGTGGAGTCAGAGACAGGAGGAAATTTGGTGTGTGACTGCACTGCGGTCACAGCGAGTGGAACTTTGGAGCTCTCACTTCTGTGGTGGAAGAGATGAAGAAATAGGTGCTGTCAGTGCTGTTGTGGTATGATGGAGAAGAGGAAATTTGGGCCTGTCATTGCTGTGGTGTCACAGAGAGGAGCACTTTGGAGCTCACACTGCTATGATATCACAGGGAGGGTAACACTGGCTCTGACATTGCTGTGGTGTCACAGAGAGGAGGAAATTAGGCCTCTCCCTGCTCTGGTGTCACAGAGAGGGGGAAATTTGGGCTCTCACTGCTGTTGTATCAGTGAGGGCGTAACACTGGGGCTCTCATTGTTGTGGTGTCCCAGAGAGGATTCAATTGGAGCTCACACTTCTATGGTGTCCTAGACAGTGGAACTCTGGGCCTGACATTGCTGTGGTGTGACAGAGAGGAAGCAATTTGGGGCTGTCATTACTGTGATTTGACAGAGAGGCGAAGAGTCGGGCTGTCACTGCTGTTGTTTGAGCGAGAGAGTGAAATGGAGGTAGTTAGAGCTGTGATGTTACAGACAGGGGAATACTGGGACTCGGAGTGCACTGCTGTCACCGAGAGCGGAACTTTGAGGCTTCACTGCTGTGGTGTCACAGAGAGAGAAACAGCGGTGTTGTCGCTGCTGTGGTGTCAGAGTGTGGAACACTGGACCTGATATTGGTGTCTTTTAACAGAGACGAGGCAATTTTTGCTGTCACCTCTCTGGTTTCACAGAGAGGGCAACTTTTTGGCTGTCCCTGCTGTGGTGTCACGGAGACGGGAACATTGGAGCTGTCACTGCTGTGGTGTCTCAGAGAGGCAAACACTGGGCCTGTCATTGCTGTGCTGTCATGGAGAGGAGCAAAATTTGGAGCTCAAACTTGCTATGATGTCACAGGTAGGGAAACAGTGGCTCTGACATTGCTGTGGTGTCCCAGAGAAGAGGAAATTTGGGCCCTCACTGCTCTGGTGTCCCAGAGAGGGGTAAAGTTGGGCTCTAACTGCTATGGTGTCTCCAACAGGGTAATCCTGGGCCTAAAATTGCTGTCGTTTCACAGACAGGAGCAATTTTGGGCTGTGGCTGCACTGCTGTCCCAGCGAGTGGAACTTTGGGGCTCTCACTTCTGTGGTGGAAGAGATGAAGAAATAGGTGCTGTCAGTGCTGTTGTGGTGGGACGGAGAAGAGGAAATTTGGGCCTGTCATTGCTGTGGTGTCACAGAGAGGAGCACTTTGGAGCTCACACTGCTATGATGTCACAGGGAGGGTTACACTGGCTCTGACAATGCTGTGGTGTCACGGAGAGGAGGAAATTAGGCCTCTCCCTGCTCTGGTGTCACAGAGAGGGGGAAATTTGGGCTCTCACTGCTGTTGTATCAGTGAGGGCGTAACACTGGGGCTCTCATTTTTGTGGTGTCCCAGGGAGGATTCAATTGGAGCTCACACTTCTATGGTGTCCTAGACAGTGGAACTCTGGGCCTGACATTGCTGTGGTGTAACAGAGAGGAGGCAATTTGGCGCTGTCATTTCTGTGTTTTCACAGAGAGGCGAAGAGTCGGGCTGTCACTGCTGTGGTTTCAGCGAGAGAGTGAAATGGAGGTAGTTAGAGCTGTGATGTTACAGACAGGGGAATACTGGGACTCGGAGTGCACTGCTGTCACCGAGAGCGGAACTTTGGGGCTCTCACTGCTGTGGTGTCACAGAGAGAGAAACAGCGGTGTTGTCGCTGCTGTGGTGTCAGAGAGTGGAACACTGGGCCTGACATTGGTGTGGTTTCACAGAGAGGAGGCAATTTTGGCTGTCACCTCTCTGGTTTCACAGAGAGGGCAACTTTTTGGCTGTCCCTGCTGTGGTGTCACGGAGACGGGAACATTGGAGCTGTCACTGCTGTGGTGTCTCAGAGAGGCAAACACTGGGCCTGTCATTGCTGTGCTGTCATGGAGAGGAGCAAAATTTGGAGCTCAAACTTCCTATGATGTCACAGGTAGGGAAACAGTGGCTCTGACATTGCTGTGGTGTCCCAGAGAAGAGGAAATTTGGGCCCTCACTGCTCTGGTGTCCCAGAGAGGGGTAAAGTTGGGCTCTAACTGCTATGGTGTCTCCAACAGGGTAATCCTGGGCCTAAAATTGCTGTCGTTTCACAGACAGGAGCAATTTTGGGCTGTGGCTGCACTGCTGTCCCAGCGAGTGGAACTTTGGGGCTCTCACTTCTGTGGTGGAAGAGATGAAGAAATAGGTGCTGTCAGTGCTGTTGTGGTGGGACGGAGAAGAGGAAATTTGGGCCTGTCATTGCTGTGGTGTCACAGAGAGGAGCACTTTGGAGCTCACACTGCTATGATGTCACAGGGAGGGTTACACTGGCTCTGACAATGCTGTGGTGTCACGGAGAGGAGGAAATTAGGCCTCTCCCTGCTCTGGTGTCACAGAGAGGGGGAAATTTGGGCTCTCACTGCTGTTGTATCAGTGAGGGCGTAACACTGGGGCTCTCATTTTTGTGGTGTCCCAGAGAGGATTCAATTGGAGCTCACACTTCTATGGTGTCCTAGACAGTGGAACTCTGGGCCTGACATTGCTGTGGTGTAACAGAGAGGAGGCAATTTGGCGCTGTCATTTCTGTGTTTTCACAGAGAGGCGAAGAGTCGGGCTGTCACTGCTGTGGTTTCAGCGAGAGAGTGAAATGGAGGTAGTTAGAGCTGTGATGTTACAGACAGGGGAATACTGGGACTCGGAGTGCACTGCTGTCACCAAGAGCGGAACTTTGGGGCTCTCACTGCTGTGGTGTCACAGAGAGAGAAACAGCGGTGTTGTCGCTGCTGTGGTGTCAGAGAGTGGAACACTGGTCCTGACATTGGTGTGGTTTCACAGAGAGGAGGCAATTTTGGCTGTCACCTCTCTGGTTTCACAGAGAGGGCAACTTTTTGGCTGTCCCTGCTCTGGTGTCACGGAGATGGGAATATTGGAGGTGTCACTGCTGTGGTGTCTCAGAGAGGCAAACACTGGGCCTGTCATTGCTGTGCTGTCATGGAGAGGAGCAAAATTTGGAGCTCAAACTTGCTATGATGTCACAGGTAGGGAAACAGTGGCTCTGACATTGCTGTGGTGTCCCAGAGAAGAGGAAATTTGGGCCCTCACTGCTCTGGTGTCCCAGAGAGGGGTAAAGTTGGGCTCTAACTGCTATGGTGTCTCCAACAGGGTAATCCTGGGCCTAAAATTGCTGTCGTTTCACAGACAGGAGCAATTTTGGGCTGTGGCTGCACTGCTGTCCCAGCGAGTGGAACTTTGGGGCTCTCACTTCTGTGGTGGAAGAGATGAAGAAATAGGTGCTGTCAGGCCGTTGTGGTGTGATGGAGAAGAGGAAATTTGGGCCTGTCATTGCTGTGGTGTCACAGAGAGGAGCACTTTGGAGCTCACACTGCTATGATGTCACAGGGAGGGTTACACTGGCTCTGACATTGCTGTGGTGTCACAGAGAGGAGGAAATTAGGCCTCTCCCTGCTCTGGTGTCACAGAGAGGGGGAAATTTGGGCTCTCACTGCTGTTGTATCAGTGAGGGCGTAACACTGGGGCTCTCATTTTTGTGGTGTCCCAGAGAGGATTCAATTGGAGCTCACACTTCTATGGTGTCCTAGACAGTGGAACTCTGGGCCTGACATTGCTGTGGTGTAACAGAGAGGAGGCAATTTGGCGCTGTCATTTCTGTGTTTTCACAGAGAGGCGAAGAGTCGGGCTGTCACTGCTGTGGTTTCAGCGAGAGAGTGAAATGGAGGTAGTTAGAGCTGTGATGTTACAGACAGGGGAATACTGGGACTCGGAGTGCACTGCTGTCACCGAGAGCGGAACTTTGGGGCTCTCACTGCTGTGGTGTCACAGAGAGAGAAACAGCGGTGTTGTCGCTGCTGTGGTGTCAGAGAGTGGAACACTGGGCCTGACATTGGTGTGGTTTCACAGAGAGGAGGCAATTTTGGCTGTCACCTCTCTGGTTTCACAGAGAGGGCAACTTTTTGGCTGTCCCTGCTGTGGTGTCACGGAGATGGGAATATTGGAGCTGTCACTGCTGTGGTGTCTCAGAGAGGCAAACACTGGGCCTGTCATTGCTGTGCTGTCATGGAGAGGAGCAAAATTTGGAGCTCAAACTTGCTATGATGTCACAGGTAGGGAAACAGTGGCTCTGACATTGCTGTGGTGTCCCAGAGAAGAGGAAATTTGGGCCCTCACTGCTCTGGTGTCCCAGAGAGGGGTAAAGATGGGCTCTAACTGCTATGGTGTCTCCAACAGGGTAATCCTGGGCCTAAAATTGCTGTCGTTTCACAGAGAGGAGCAATTTTGGGCTGTGGCTGCACTGCTGTCCCAGCGAGTGGAACTTTGGGGCTCACACTGCTATGGTGTCCCAGAGACGGGAACATTGGAGCTGTCACTGCTATGTTGACGCAGAGAGTGGAACACTGGAGCTCTCACTGCTCTGAAGTCACAGAGAGGAGGAAATTGGGCATGTCACTGCCCTGGTGTCACCGGGAATGGAAGAGTGGGGCTGTCACTGGCGTGGAGTCAGAGACAGGAGGAAATTTGGTGTGTGACTGCACTGCGGTCACAGCGAGTGGAACTTTGGAGCTCTCACTTCTGTGGTGGAAGAGATGAAGAAATAGGTGCTGTCAGTGCTGTTGTGGTATGATGGAGAAGAGGAAATTTGGGCCTGTCATTGCTGTGGTGTCACAGAGAGGAGCACTTTGGAGCTCACACTGCTATGATATCACAGGGAGGGTAACACTGGCTCTGACATTGCTGTGGTGTCACAGAGAGGAGGAAATTAGGCCTCTCCCTGCTCTGGTGTCACAGAGAGGGGGAAATTTGGGCTCTCACTGCTGTTGTATCAGTGAGGGCGTAACACTGGGGCTCTCATTGTTGTGGTGTCCCAGAGAGGATTCAATTGGAGCTCACACTTCTATGGTGTCCTAGACAGTGGAACTCTGGGCCTGACATTGCTGTGGTGTGACAGAGAGGAAGCAATTTGGGGCTGTCATTACTGTGATTTGACAGAGAGGGGAAGAGTCGGGCTGTCACTGCTGTTGTTTGAGCGAGAGAGTGAAATGGAGGTAGTTAGAGCTGTGATGTTACAGACAGGGGAATACTGGGACTCGGAGTGCACTGCTGTCACCGAGAGCGGAACTTTGAGGCTTCACTGCTGTGGTGTCACAGAGAGAGAAACAGCGGTGTTGTCGCTGCTGTGGTGTCAGAGTGTGGAACACTGGACCTGATATTGGTGTCTTTTAACAGAGACGAGGCAATTTTTGCTGTCACCTCTCTGGTTTCACAGAGAGGGCAACTTTTTGGCTGTCCCTGCTGTGTAGTCACGGAGACGGGAATATTGGAGCTGTCACTGCTGTGGTGTCTCAGAGAGGCAAACACTGGGCCTGTCATTGCTGTGCTGTCAAGGGGAGGAGCAAAATTTGGAGCTCAAACTTGCTATGATGTCACAGGTAGGGAAACAGTGGCTCTGACATTGCTGTGGTGTCCCAGAGAAGAGGAAATTTGGGCCCTCACTGCTCTGGTGTCCCAGAGAGGGGTAAAGATGGGCTCTAACTGCTATGGTGTCTCCAACAGGGTAATCCTGGGCCTAAAATTGCTGTCGTTTCACAGACAGGAGCAATTTTGGGCTGTGGCTGCACTGCTGTCCCAGCGAGTTGAACTTTGGGGCTCACACTGCTATGGTGTCCCAGAGACGGGAACATTGGAGCTGTCACTGCTATGTTGACGCAGAGAGTGGAACACTGGAGCTCTCACTGCTCTGAAGTCACAGAGAGGAGGAAATTGGGCATGTCACTGCCCTGGTGTCACCGGGAATGGAAGAGTGGGGCTGTCACTGGCGTGGAGTCAGAGACAGGAGGAAATTTGGTGTGTGACTGCACTGCGGTCACAGCGAGTGGAACTTTGGGGCTCTCACTTCTGTGGTGGAAGAGATGAAGAAATAGGTGCTGTCAGTGCTGTTGTGGTATGATGGAGAAGAGGAAATTTGGGCCTGTCATTGCTGTGGTGTCACAGAGAGGAGCACTTTGGAGCTCACACTGCTATGATGTCACAGGGAGGGTTACACTGGCTCTGACATTGCTGTGGTGTCACAGAGAGGCAGAAATTAGGCCTCTCCCTGCTCTGGTGTCACAGAGAGGGGGAAATTTGGGCTCTCACTGCTGTTGTATCAGTGAGGGCGTAACACTGGGGCTCTCATTGTCGTGGTGTCCCAGAGAGGATTCAATTGGAGCTCACACTTCTATGGTGTCCTAGACAGTGGAACTCTGGGCCTGACATTGCTGTGGTGTGACAGAGAGGAAGCAATTTGGGGCTGTCATTACTGTGATTTGACAGAGAGGGGAAGAGTCGGGCTGTCACTGCTGTTGTTTGAGCGAGAGAGTGAAATGGAGGTAGTTAGAGCTGTGATGTTACAGACAGGGGAATACTGGGACTCGGAGTGCACTGCTGTCACCGAGAGCGGAACTTTGAGGCTTCACTGCTGTGGTGTCACAGAGAGAGAAACAGCGGTGTTGTCGCTGCTGTGGTGTCAGAGTGTGGAACACTGGACCTGATATTGGTGTCTTTTAACAGAGACGAGGCAATTTTTGCTGTCACCTCTCTGGTTTCACAGAGAGGGCAACTTTTTGGCTGTCCCTGCTGTGTAGTCACGGAGACGGGAATATTGGAGCTGTCACTGCTGTGGTGTCTCAGAGAGGCAAACACTGGGCCTGTCATTGCTGTGCTGTCATGGGGAGGAGCAAAATTTGGAGCTCAAACTTGCTATGATGTCACAGGTAGGGTAAGAGTGGCTCTGACATTGCTGTGGTGTCCCAGAGAAGAGGAAATTTGGGCCCTCACTGCTCTGGTGTCCCAGAGAGGGGTAAAGATGGGCTCTAACTGCTATGGTGTCTCCAACAGGGTAATCCTGGGCCTAAAATTGCTGTCGTTTCACAGACAGGAGCAATTTTGGGCTGTGGCTGCACTGCTGTCCCAGCGAGTTGAACTTTGGGGCTCACACTGCTATGGTGTCCCAGAGACGGGAACATTGGAGCTGTCACTGCTATGTTGACGCAGAGAGTGGAACACTGGAGCTCTCACTGCTCTGAAGTCACAGAGAGGAGGAAATTGGGCATGTCACTGCCCTGGTGTCACCGGGAATGGAAGAGTGGGGCTGTCACTGGCGTGGAGTCAGAGACAGGAGGAAATTTGGTGTGTGACTGCACTGCGGTCACAGCGAGTGGAACTTTGGGGCTCTCACTTCTGTGGTGGAAGAGATGAAGAAATAGGTGCTGTCAGTGCTGTTGTGGTATGATGGAGAAGAGGAAATTTGGGCCTGTCATTGCTGTGGTGTCACAGAGAGGAGCACTTTGGAGCTCACACTGCTATGATGTCACAGGGAGGGTTACACTGGCTCTGACATTGCTGTGGTGTCACAGAGAGGCAGAAATTAGGCCTCTCCCTGCTCTGGTGTCACAGAGAGGGGGAAATTTGGGCTCTCACTGCTGTTGTATCAGTGAGGGCGTAACACTGGGGCTTTCATTGTCGTGGTGTCCCAGAGAGGATTCAATTGGAGCTCACACTTCTATGGTGTCCTAGACAGTGGAACTCTGGGCCTGACATTGCTGTGGTGTAACAGAGAGGAGGCAATTTGGTGCTGTCATTACTGTGATTTGACAGAGAGGGGAAGAGTCGGGCTGTCACTGCTGTTGTTTGAGCGAGAGAGTGAAATGGAGGTAGTTAGAGCTGTGATGTTACAGACAGGGGAATACTGGGACTCAGAGTGCACTGCTGTCACCGAGAGCGGAACTTTGGGGCTTCACTGCTGTGGTGTCACAGAGAGAGAAACAGCGGTGTTGTCGCTGCTGTGGTGTCAGAGAGTGCAACACTGGGCCTGACATTGGTGTGCTTTCACAGAGAGGAGGCAATTTTGGCTGTCACCTCTCTGGTTTCACAGAGAGGGCAACTTTTTGGCTGTCCCTGCTCTGGTGTCACGGAGACGGGAATATTGGAGCTGTCTCTGCTGTGGTGTCTCAGAGAGGCAAACACTGGGCCTGTCATTGCTGTGCTGTCATGGAGAGGAGCAAAATTTGGAGCTCAAACTTGCTATGATGTCACATGTAGGGAAACAGTGGCTCTGACATTGCTGTGGTGTCCCAGAGAAGAGAAAATTTGGGCCCTCACTGCTCTGGTGTCCCAGAGAGGGGTAAACATGGGCTCTAACTGCTATGGTGTCTCCAACAGGGTAATCCTGGGCCTAAAATTGCTGTCGTTTCACAGACAGGAGCAATTTTGGGCTGTGGCTGCACTGCTGTCCCAGCGAGTGGAACTTTGGGGTCTCACTTCTGTGGTGGAAGAGATGAAGAAATAGGTGCTGTCAGTGCTGTTGTGGTGGGACGGAGAAGAGGAAATTTGGGCCTGTCATTGCTGTGGTGTCACAGAGAGGAGCACTTTGGAGCTCACACTGCTATGATGTCACAGGGAGGGTTACACTGGCTCTGACATTGCTGTGGTGTCATGGAGAGGAGGAAATTAGGCCTCTCCCTGCTCTGGTGTCACAGAGAGGGGGAAATTTGGGCTCTCACTGCTGTTGTATCAGTGAGGGCGTAACACTGGGGCTCTCATTTTTGTGGTGTCCCAGAGAGGATTCAATTGGAGCTCACACTTCTATGGTGTCCTAGACAGTGGAACTCTGGGCCTGACATTGCTGTGGTGTAACAGAGAGGAGGCAATTTGGCGCTGTCATTACTGTGATTTCACAGAGAGTACAAGAGTCGGGCTGTCACTGCTGGTGTTTCAGCGAGAGAGAGAAATGGAGGTAGTTAGAGCTGTGATGTTACAGACAGGGGAATACTGGGACTCGGAGTGCACTGCTGTCACCGAGAGCGCAACTTTGGGGCTCTCACTGCTGTGGTGTCACAGAGAGAGAAACAGCGGTGTTGTCGCTGCTGTGGTGTCAGAGAGTGCAACACTGGGCCTGACATTGGTGTGGTTTCACAGAGAGGAGGCAATTTTGCCTGTCACCTCTCTGGTTTCACAGAGAGGGCAACTATTTGGCTGTCCCTGATGTGTAGTCACGGATTCGGGAATATGGAGCTGTCACTGCTCTGGTGTCACAGAGAGGGGGAAATTTGGGCTCTCACTGCTGTTGTATCAGTGAGGGCGTAACACTGAGGCTCTCATTGTCGTGGTGTCCCAGAGAGGATTCAATTGGAGCTCACACTTCTATGGTGTCCTAGACAGTGGAACTCTGGGCCTGACATTGCTGTGGTGTAACAGAGAGGAGGCAATTTGGCGCTGTCATTACTGTGATTTCACAGAGAGGGGAAGAGTCGGGCTGTCACTGCTGTGGTTTCAGCGAGAGAGTGAAATGGAGGTAGTTAGAGCTGTGATGTTACTGTCAGGGGAATACTGGGACTCGGAGTGCACTGCTGTCACCGAGAGCGGAACTTTGAGGCTCTCACTGCTGTGGTGTCACAGAGAGAGAAACAGCAATGTTGTCACTGATGTGGTGTCAGAGTGTGGAACACTGGGCCTGATATTGGTGTCTTTTAAAAGAGAGGAGGCAATTTTTGCTGTCACCACTCTGGTTTCACAGAGAGGGCAACTATTTGGCTGTCCCTGCTGTGTAGTCACGGAGACGGGAATATTGGAGCTGTCACTGCTCTGGTGTCACAGAGAGGGGGTTATTTGGGCTCTCACTGCTGTTGTATCAGTGAGGGCATAACACTGGGGCTCTAATTGTTGTGGTGTCCCAGAGAGGATTCAATAGGAGCTCACACTTCTATGGTGTCCTAGACAGTGGAACTCTGGGCCTGACATTGCTGTGGTGTGACAGAGAGGAGGCAATTTCGGGCTGTCATTACTGTGATTTCACAGAGAGGGGAAGAGTCGGGCTGTCACTGCTGTGGTTTCAGCGAGAGAGTGAAATGGAGGTAGTTAGAGCTGTGATGTTACAGACAGGGGAATACTGGGACTCGGAGTGCACTGCTGTCACCGAGAGCGGAACTTTGGGGCTCTCACTGCTGTGGTGTCACAGAGAGAGAAACAGCGGTGTTGTCGCTGCTGTGGTGTCAGAGTGTGGAACACTGGGCCTGACATTGGTGTGGTTTCACAGAGAGGAGGCAATTTTGGCTGTCACCTCTCTGGTTTCACAGAGAGGGCAACTTTTTGGCTGTCCCTGCTCTGGTGTCACGGAGACGGGAATATTGGAGCTGTCACTGCTGTGGTGTCTCAGAGAGGCAAACACTGGGCCTGTCATTGCTGTGCTGTCATGGAGAGGAGCAAAATTTGGAGCTCAAACTTGCTATGATGTCACAGGTAGGGTAAGAGTGGCTCTGACATTGCTGTGGTGTCCCAGAGAAGAGGAAATTTGGGCCCTCACTGCTCTGGTGTCCCAGAGAGGGGTAAAGATGGGCTCTAACTGCTATGGTGTCTCCAACAGGGTAATCCTGGGCCTAAAATTGCTGTCGTTTCACAGACAGGAGCAATTTTGGGCTGTGGCTGCACTGCTGTCCCAGCGAGTGGAACTTTGGGGCTCTCACTTCTGTGGTGGAAGAGATGAAGAAATAGGTGCTGTCAGGCCGTTGTGGTGTGATGGAGAAGAGGAAATTTGGGCCTGTCATTGCTGTGGTGTCACAGAGAGGAGCACTTTGGAGCTCACACTGCTATGATGTCACAGGGAGGGTTACACTGGCTCTGACATTGCTGTGGTGTCACAGAGAGGAGGAAATTAGGCCTCTCCCTGCTCTGGTGTCACAGAGAGGGGGAAATTTGGGCTCTCACTGCTGTTGTATCAGTGAGGGCGTAACACTGGGGCCCTCATTTTTGTGGTGTCCCAGAGAGGATTCAATTGGAGCTCACACTTCGATGGTGTCCTAGACAGTGGAACTCTGGGCCTGACATTGCTGTGGTGTAACAGAGAGGTGGCAATTTGGTGCTGTCATTACTGTGATTTCACAGAGAGGGGAAGAGTCGGGCTGTCACTGCTGTGGTTTCAGCGAGAGAGTGAAATGGAGGTAGTTAGAGCTGTGATGTTACAGACAGGGGAATACTGGGACTCGGAGTGCACTGCTGTCACCGAGAGCGGAACTTTGGGGCTCTCACTGCTGTGGTGTCACAGAGAGAGAAACAGCGGTGTTGTCGCTGCTGTGGTGTCAGAGAGTGCAACACTGGGCCTGACATTGGTGTGCTTTCACAGAGAGGAGGCAATTTTGGCTGTCACCTCTCTGGTTTCACAGAGAGGGCAACTTTTTGGCTGTCCCTGCTGTGGTGTCACGGAGACGGGAACATTGGAGCTGTCACTGCTGTGGTGTCTCAGAGAGGCAAACACTGGGCCTGTCATTGCTGTGCTGTCATGGAGAGGAGCAAAATTTGGAGCTCAAACTTGCTATGATGTCACAGGTAGGGAAACAGTGGCTCTGACATTGCTGTGGTGTCCCAGAGAAGAGGAAATTTGGGCCCTCACTGCTCTGGTGTCCCAGAGAGGGGTAAAGTTGGGCTCTAACTGCTATGGTGTCTCCAACAGGGTAATCCTGGGCCTAAAATTGCTGTCGTTTCACAGACAGGAGCAATTTTGGGCTGTGGCTGCACTGCTGTCCCAGCGAGTGGAACTTTGGGGCTCTCACTTCTGTGGTGGAAGAGATGAAGAAATAGGTGCTGTCAGTGCTGTTGTGGTGGGACGGAGAAGAGGAAATTTGGGCCTGTCATTGCTGTGGTGTCACAGAGAGGAGCACTTTGGAGCTCACACTGCTATGATGTCACAGGGAGGGTTACACTGGCTCTGACAATGCTGTGGTGTCACGGAGAGGAGGAAATTAGGCCTCTCCCTGCTCTGGTGTCACAGAGAGGGGGAAATTTGGGCTCTCACTGCTGTTGTATCAGTGAGGGCGTAACACTGGGGCTCTCATTTTTGTGGTGTCCCAGGGAGGATTCAATTGGAGCTCACACTTCTATGGTGTCCTAGACAGTGGAACTCTGGGCCTGACATTGCTGTGGTGTAACAGAGAGGAGGCAATTTGGCGCTGTCATTTCTGTGTTTTCACAGAGAGGCGAAGAGTCGGGCTGTCACTGCTGTGGTTTCAGCGAGAGAGTGAAATGGAGGTAGTTAGAGCTGTGATGTTACAGACAGGGGAATACTGGGACTCGGAGTGCACTGCTGTCACCGAGAGCGGAACTTTGGGGCTCTCACTGCTGTGGTGTCACAGAGAGAGAAACAGCGGTGTTGTCGCTGCTGTGGTGTCAGAGAGTGGAACACTGGGCCTGACATTGGTGTGGTTTCACAGAGAGGAGGCAATTTTGGCTGTCACCTCTCTGGTTTCACAGAGAGGGCAACTTTTTGGCTGTCCCTGCTGTGGTGTCACGGAGACGGGAACATTGGAGCTGTCACTGCTGTGGTGTCTCAGAGAGGCAAACACTGGGCCTGTCATTGCTGTGCTGTCATGGAGAGGAGCAAAATTTGGAGCTCAAACTTCCTATGATGTCACAGGTAGGGAAACAGTGGCTCTGACATTGCTGTGGTGTCCCAGAGAAGAGGAAATTTGGGCCCTCACTGCTCTGGTGTCCCAGAGAGGGGTAAAGTTGGGCTCTAACTGCTATGGTGTCTCCAACAGGGTAATCCTGGGCCTAAAATTGCTGTCGTTTCACAGACAGGAGCAATTTTGGGCTGTGGCTGCACTGCTGTCCCAGCGAGTGGAACTTTGGGGCTCTCACTTCTGTGGTGGAAGAGATGAAGAAATAGGTGCTGTCAGTGCTGTTGTGGTGGGACGGAGAAGAGGAAATTTGGGCCTGTCATTGCTGTGGTGTCACAGAGAGGAGCACTTTGGAGCTCACACTGCTATGATGTCACAGGGAGGGTTACACTGGCTCTGACAATGCTGTGGTGTCACGGAGAGGAGGAAATTAGGCCTCTCCCTGCTCTGGTGTCACAGAGAGGGGGAAATTTGGGCTCTCACTGCTGTTGTATCAGTGAGGGCGTAACACTGGGGCTCTCATTTTTGTGGTGTCCCAGAGAGGATTCAATTGGAGCTCACACTTCTATGGTGTCCTAGACAGTGGAACTCTGGGCCTGACATTGCTGTGGTGTAACAGAGAGGAGGCAATTTGGCGCTGTCATTTCTGTGTTTTCACAGAGAGGCGAAGAGTCGGGCTGTCACTGCTGTGGTTTCAGCGAGAGAGTGAAATGGAGGTAGTTAGAGCTGTGATGTTACAGACAGGGGAATACTGGGACTCGGAGTGCACTGCTGTCACCAAGAGCGGAACTTTGGGGCTCTCACTGCTGTGGTGTCACAGAGAGAGAAACAGCGGTGTTGTCGCTGCTGTGGTGTCAGAGAGTGGAACACTGGTCCTGACATTGGTGTGGTTTCACAGAGAGGAGGCAATTTTGGCTGTCACCTCTCTGGTTTCACAGAGAGGGCAACTTTTTGGCTGTCCCTGCTCTGGTGTCACGGAGATGGGAATATTGGAGGTGTCACTGCTGTGGTGTCTCAGAGAGGCAAACACTGGGCCTGTCATTGCTGTGCTGTCATGGAGAGGAGCAAAATTTGGAGCTCAAACTTGCTATGATGTCACAGGTAGGGAAACAGTGGCTCTGACATTGCTGTGGTGTCCCAGAGAAGAGGAAATTTGGGCCCTCACTGCTCTGGTGTCCCAGAGAGGGGTAAAGTTGGGCTCTAACTGCTATGGTGTCTCCAACAGGGTAATCCTGGGCCTAAAATTGCTGTCGTTTCACAGACAGGAGCAATTTTGGGCTGTGGCTGCACTGCTGTCCCAGCGAGTGGAACTTTGGGGCTCTCACTTCTGTGGTGGAAGAGATGAAGAAATAGGTGCTGTCAGGCCGTTGTGGTGTGATGGAGAAGAGGAAATTTGGGCCTGTCATTGCTGTGGTGTCACAGAGAGGAGCACTTTGGAGCTCACACTGCTATGATGTCACAGGGAGGGTTACACTGGCTCTGACATTGCTGTGGTGTCACAGAGAGGAGGAAATTAGGCCTCTCCCTGCTCTGGTGTCACAGAGAGGGGGAAATTTGGGCTCTCACTGCTGTTGTATCAGTGAGGGCGTAACACTGGGGCTCTCATTTTTGTGGTGTCCCAGAGAGGATTCAATTGGAGCTCACACTTCTATGGTGTCCTAGACAGTGGAACTCTGGGCCTGACATTGCTGTGGTGTAACAGAGAGGAGGCAATTTGGCGCTGTCATTTCTGTGTTTTCACAGAGAGGCGAAGAGTCGGGCTGTCACTGCTGTGGTTTCAGCGAGAGAGTGAAATGGAGGTAGTTAGAGCTGTGATGTTACAGACAGGGGAATACTGGGACTCGGAGTGCACTGCTGTCACCGAGAGCGGAACTTTGGGGCTCTCACTGCTGTGGTGTCACAGAGAGAGAAACAGCGGTGTTGTCGCTGCTGTGGTGTCAGAGAGTGGAACACTGGGCCTGACATTGGTGTGGTTTCACAGAGAGGAGGCAATTTTGGCTGTCACCTCTCTGGTTTCACAGAGAGGGCAACTTTTTGGCTGTCCCTGCTGTGGTGTCACGGAGATGGGAATATTGGAGCTGTCACTGCTGTGGTGTCTCAGAGAGGCAAACACTGGGCCTGTCATTGCTGTGCTGTCATGGAGAGGAGCAAAATTTGGAGCTCAAACTTGCTATGATGTCACAGGTAGGGAAACAGTGGCTCTGACATTGCTGTGGTGTCCCAGAGAAGAGGAAATTTGGGCCCTCACTGCTCTGGTGTCCCAGAGAGGGGTAAAGATGGGCTCTAACTGCTATGGTGTCTCCAACAGGGTAATCCTGGGCCTAAAATTGCTGTCGTTTCACAGAGAGGAGCAATTTTGGGCTGTGGCTGCACTGCTGTCCCAGCGAGTGGAACTTTGGGGCTCACACTGCTATGGTGTCCCAGAGACGGGAACATTGGAGCTGTCACTGCTATGTTGACGCAGAGAGTGGAACACTGGAGCTCTCACTGCTCTGAAGTCACAGAGAGGAGGAAATTGGGCATGTCACTGCCCTGGTGTCACCGGGAATGGAAGAGTGGGGCTGTCACTGGCGTGGAGTCAGAGACAGGAGGAAATTTGGTGTGTGACTGCACTGCGGTCACAGCGAGTGGAACTTTGGAGCTCTCACTTCTGTGGTGGAAGAGATGAAGAAATAGGTGCTGTCAGTGCTGTTGTGGTATGATGGAGAAGAGGAAATTTGGGCCTGTCATTGCTGTGGTGTCACAGAGAGGAGCACTTTGGAGCTCACACTGCTATGATATCACAGGGAGGGTAACACTGGCTCTGACATTGCTGTGGTGTCACAGAGAGGAGGAAATTAGGCCTCTCCCTGCTCTGGTGTCACAGAGAGGGGGAAATTTGGGCTCTCACTGCTGTTGTATCAGTGAGGGCGTAACACTGGGGCTCTCATTGTTGTGGTGTCCCAGAGAGGATTCAATTGGAGCTCACACTTCTATGGTGTCCTAGACAGTGGAACTCTGGGCCTGACATTGCTGTGGTGTGACAGAGAGGAAGCAATTTGGGGCTGTCATTACTGTGATTTGACAGAGAGGGGAAGAGTCGGGCTGTCACTGCTGTTGTTTGAGCGAGAGAGTGAAATGGAGGTAGTTAGAGCTGTGATGTTACAGACAGGGGAATACTGGGACTCGGAGTGCACTGCTGTCACCGAGAGCGGAACTTTGAGGCTTCACTGCTGTGGTGTCACAGAGAGAGAAACAGCGGTGTTGTCGCTGCTGTGGTGTCAGAGTGTGGAACACTGGACCTGATATTGGTGTCTTTTAACAGAGACGAGGCAATTTTTGCTGTCACCTCTCTGGTTTCACAGAGAGGGCAACTTTTTGGCTGTCCCTGCTGTGGTGTCACGGAGACGGGAACATTGGAGCTGTCACTGCTGTGGTGTCTCAGAGAGGCAAACACTGGGCCTGTCATTGCTGTGCTGTCATGGAGAGGAGCAAAATTTGGAGCTCAAACTTGCTATGATGTCACAGGTAGGGAAACAGTGGCTCTGACATTGCTGTGGTGTCCCAGAGAAGAGGAAATTTGGGCCCTCACTGCTCTGGTGTCCCAGAGAGGGGTAAAGTTGGGCTCTAACTGCTATGGTGTCTCCAACAGGGTAATCCTGGGCCTAAAATTGCTGTCGTTTCACAGACAGGAGCAATTTTGGGCTGTGGCTGCACTGCTGTCCCAGCGAGTGGAACTTTGGGGCTCTCACTTCTGTGGTGGAAGAGATGAAGAAATAGGTGCTGTCAGTGCTGTTGTGGTGGGACGGAGAAGAGGAAATTTGGGCCTGTCATTGCTGTGGTGTCACAGAGAGGAGCACTTTGGAGCTCACACTGCTATGATGTCACAGGGAGGGTTACACTGGCTCTGACAATGCTGTGGTGTCACGGAGAGGAGGAAATTAGGCCTCTCCCTGCTCTGGTGTCACAGAGAGGGGGAAATTTGGGCTCTCACTGCTGTTGTATCAGTGAGGGCGTAACACTGGGGCTCTCATTTTTGTGGTGTCCCAGGGAGGATTCAATTGGAGCTCACACTTCTATGGTGTCCTAGACAGTGGAACTCTGGGCCTGACATTGCTGTGGTGTAACAGAGAGGAGGCAATTTGGCGCTGTCATTTCTGTGTTTTCACAGAGAGGCGAAGAGTCGGGCTGTCACTGCTGTGGTTTCAGCGAGAGAGTGAAATGGAGGTAGTTAGAGCTGTGATGTTACAGACAGGGGAATACTGGGACTCGGAGTGCACTGCTGTCACCGAGAGCGGAACTTTGGGGCTCTCACTGCTGTGGTGTCACAGAGAGAGAAACAGCGGTGTTGTCGCTGCTGTGGTGTCAGAGAGTGGAACACTGGGCCTGACATTGGTGTGGTTTCACAGAGAGGAGGCAATTTTGGCTGTCACCTCTCTGGTTTCACAGAGAGGGCAACTTTTTGGCTGTCCCTGCTGTGGTGTCACGGAGACGGGAACATTGGAGCTGTCACTGCTGTGGTGTCTCAGAGAGGCAAACACTGGGCCTGTCATTGCTGTGCTGTCATGGAGAGGAGCAAAATTTGGAGCTCAAACTTCCTATGATGTCACAGGTAGGGAAACAGTGGCTCTGACATTGCTGTGGTGTCCCAGAGAAGAGGAAATTTGGGCCCTCACTGCTCTGGTGTCCCAGAGAGGGGTAAAGTTGGGCTCTAACTGCTATGGTGTCTCCAACAGGGTAATCCTGGGCCTAAAATTGCTGTCGTTTCACAGACAGGAGCAATTTTGGGCTGTGGCTGCACTGCTGTCCCAGCGAGTGGAACTTTGGGGCTCTCACTTCTGTGGTGGAAGAGATGAAGAAATAGGTGCTGTCAGTGCTGTTGTGGTGGGACGGAGAAGAGGAAATTTGGGCCTGTCATTGCTGTGGTGTCACAGAGAGGAGCACTTTGGAGCTCACACTGCTATGATGTCACAGGGAGGGTTACACTGGCTCTGACAATGCTGTGGTGTCACGGAGAGGAGGAAATTAGGCCTCTCCCTGCTCTGGTGTCACAGAGAGGGGGAAATTTGGGCTCTCACTGCTGTTGTATCAGTGAGGGCGTAACACTGGGGCTCTCATTTTTGTGGTGTCCCAGAGAGGATTCAATTGGAGCTCACACTTCTATGGTGTCCTAGACAGTGGAACTCTGGGCCTGACATTGCTGTGGTGTAACAGAGAGGAGGCAATTTGGCGCTGTCATTTCTGTGTTTTCACAGAGAGGCGAAGAGTCGGGCTGTCACTGCTGTGGTTTCAGCGAGAGAGTGAAATGGAGGTAGTTAGAGCTGTGATGTTACAGACAGGGGAATACTGGGACTCGGAGTGCACTGCTGTCACCAAGAGCGGAACTTTGGGGCTCTCACTGCTGTGGTGTCACAGAGAGAGAAACAGCGGTGTTGTCGCTGCTGTGGTGTCAGAGAGTGGAACACTGGTCCTGACATTGGTGTGGTTTCACAGAGAGGAGGCAATTTTGGCTGTCACCTCTCTGGTTTCACAGAGAGGGCAACTTTTTGGCTGTCCCTGCTCTGGTGTCACGGAGATGGGAATATTGGAGGTGTCACTGCTGTGGTGTCTCAGAGAGGCAAACACTGGGCCTGTCATTGCTGTGCTGTCATGGAGAGGAGCAAAATTTGGAGCTCAAACTTGCTATGATGTCACAGGTAGGGAAACAGTGGCTCTGACATTGCTGTGGTGTCCCAGAGAAGAGGAAATTTGGGCCCTCACTGCTCTGGTGTCCCAGAGAGGGGTAAAGTTGGGCTCTAACTGCTATGGTGTCTCCAACAGGGTAATCCTGGGCCTAAAATTGCTGTCGTTTCACAGACAGGAGCAATTTTGGGCTGTGGCTGCACTGCTGTCCCAGCGAGTGGAACTTTGGGGCTCTCACTTCTGTGGTGGAAGAGATGAAGAAATAGGTGCTGTCAGGCCGTTGTGGTGTGATGGAGAAGAGGAAATTTGGGCCTGTCATTGCTGTGGTGTCACAGAGAGGAGCACTTTGGAGCTCACACTGCTATGATGTCACAGGGAGGGTTACACTGGCTCTGACATTGCTGTGGTGTCACAGAGAGGAGGAAATTAGGCCTCTCCCTGCTCTGGTGTCACAGAGAGGGGGAAATTTGGGCTCTCACTGCTGTTGTATCAGTGAGGGCGTAACACTGGGGCTCTCATTTTTGTGGTGTCCCAGAGAGGATTCAATTGGAGCTCACACTTCTATGGTGTCCTAGACAGTGGAACTCTGGGCCTGACATTGCTGTGGTGTAACAGAGAGGAGGCAATTTGGCGCTGTCATTTCTGTGTTTTCACAGAGAGGCGAAGAGTCGGGCTGTCACTGCTGTGGTTTCAGCGAGAGAGTGAAATGGAGGTAGTTAGAGCTGTGATGTTACAGACAGGGGAATACTGGGACTCGGAGTGCACTGCTGTCACCGAGAGCGGAACTTTGGGGCTCTCACTGCTGTGGTGTCACAGAGAGAGAAACAGCGGTGTTGTCGCTGCTGTGGTGTCAGAGAGTGGAACACTGGGCCTGACATTGGTGTGGTTTCACAGAGAGGAGGCAATTTTGGCTGTCACCTCTCTGGTTTCACAGAGAGGGCAACTTTTTGGCTGTCCCTGCTGTGGTGTCACGGAGATGGGAATATTGGAGCTGTCACTGCTGTGGTGTCTCAGAGAGGCAAACACTGGGCCTGTCATTGCTGTGCTGTCATGGAGAGGAGCAAAATTTGGAGCTCAAACTTGCTATGATGTCACAGGTAGGGAAACAGTGGCTCTGACATTGCTGTGGTGTCCCAGAGAAGAGGAAATTTGGGCCCTCACTGCTCTGGTGTCCCAGAGAGGGGTAAAGATGGGCTCTAACTGCTATGGTGTCTCCAACAGGGTAATCCTGGGCCTAAAATTGCTGTCGTTTCACAGAGAGGAGCAATTTTGGGCTGTGGCTGCACTGCTGTCCCAGCGAGTGGAACTTTGGGGCTCACACTGCTATGGTGTCCCAGAGACGGGAACATTGGAGCTGTCACTGCTATGTTGACGCAGAGAGTGGAACACTGGAGCTCTCACTGCTCTGAAGTCACAGAGAGGAGGAAATTGGGCATGTCACTGCCCTGGTGTCACCGGGAATGGAAGAGTGGGGCTGTCACTGGCGTGGAGTCAGAGACAGGAGGAAATTTGGTGTGTGACTGCACTGCGGTCACAGCGAGTGGAACTTTGGAGCTCTCACTTCTGTGGTGGAAGAGATGAAGAAATAGGTGCTGTCAGTGCTGTTGTGGTATGATGGAGAAGAGGAAATTTGGGCCTGTCATTGCTGTGGTGTCACAGAGAGGAGCACTTTGGAGCTCACACTGCTATGATATCACAGGGAGGGTAACACTGGCTCTGACATTGCTGTGGTGTCACAGAGAGGAGGAAATTAGGCCTCTCCCTGCTCTGGTGTCACAGAGAGGGGGAAATTTGGGCTCTCACTGCTGTTGTATCAGTGAGGGCGTAACACTGGGGCTCTCATTGTTGTGGTGTCCCAGAGAGGATTCAATTGGAGCTCACACTTCTATGGTGTCCTAGACAGTGGAACTCTGGGCCTGACATTGCTGTGGTGTGACAGAGAGGAAGCAATTTGGGGCTGTCATTACTGTGATTTGACAGAGAGGGGAAGAGTCGGGCTGTCACTGCTGTTGTTTGAGCGAGAGAGTGAAATGGAGGTAGTTAGAGCTGTGATGTTACAGACAGGGGAATACTGGGACTCGGAGTGCACTGCTGTCACCGAGAGCGGAACTTTGAGGCTTCACTGCTGTGGTGTCACAGAGAGAGAAACAGCGGTGTTGTCGCTGCTGTGGTGTCAGAGTGTGGAACACTGGACCTGATATTGGTGTCTTTTAACAGAGACGAGGCAATTTTTGCTGTCACCTCTCTGGTTTCACAGAGAGGGCAACTTTTTGGCTGTCCCTGCTGTGGTGTCACGGAGACGGGAACATTGGAGCTGTCACTGCTGTGGTGTCTCAGAGAGGCAAACACTGGGCCTGTCATTGCTGTGCTGTCATGGAGAGGAGCAAAATTTGGAGCTCAAACTTGCTATGATGTCACAGGTAGGGAAACAGTGGCTCTGACATTGCTGTGGTGTCCCAGAGAAGAGGAAATTTGGGCCCTCACTGCTCTGGTGTCCCAGAGAGGGGTAAAGTTGGGCTCTAACTGCTATGGTGTCTCCAACAGGGTAATCCTGGGCCTAAAATTGCTGTCGTTTCACAGACAGGAGCAATTTTGGGCTGTGGCTGCACTGCTGTCCCAGCGAGTGGAACTTTGGGGCTCTCACTTCTGTGGTGGAAGAGATGAAGAAATAGGTGCTGTCAGTGCTGTTGTGGTGGGACGGAGAAGAGGAAATTTGGGCCTGTCATTGCTGTGGTGTCACAGAGAGGAGCACTTTGGAGCTCACACTGCTATGATGTCACAGGGAGGGTTACACTGGCTCTGACAATGCTGTGGTGTCACGGAGAGGAGGAAATTAGGCCTCTCCCTGCTCTGGTGTCACAGAGAGGGGGAAATTTGGGCTCTCACTGCTGTTGTATCAGTGAGGGCGTAACACTGGGGCTCTCATTTTTGTGGTGTCCCAGAGAGGATTCAATTGGAGCTCACACTTCTATGGTGTCCTAGACAGTGGAACTCTGGGCCTGACATTGCTGTGGTGTAACAGAGAGGAGGCAATTTGGCGCTGTCATTTCTGTGTTTTCACAGAGAGGCGAAGAGTCGGGCTGTCACTGCTGTGGTTTCAGCGAGAGAGTGAAATGGAGGTAGTTAGAGCTGTGATGTTACAGACAGGGGAATACTGGGACTCGGAGTGCACTGCTGTCACCGAGAGCGGAACTTTGGGGCTCTCACTGCTGTGGTGTCACAGAGAGAGAAACAGCGGTGTTGTCGCTGCTGTGGTGTCAGAGAGTGGAACACTGGTCCTGACATTGGTGTGGTTTCACAGAGAGGAGGCAATTTTGGCTGTCACCTCTCTGGTTTCACAGAGAGGGCAACTTTTTGGCTGTCCCTGCTCTGGTGTCACGGAGATGGGAATATTGGAGGTGTCACTGCTGTGGTGTCTCAGAGAGGCAAACACTGGGCCTGTCATTGCTGTGCTGTCATGGAGAGGAGCAAAATTTGGAGCTCAAACTTGCTATGATGTCACAGGTAGGGAAACAGTGGCTCTGACATTGCTGTGGTGTCCCAGAGAAGAGGAAATTTGGGCCCTCACTGCTCTGGTGTCCCAGAGAGGGGTAAAGTTGGGCTCTAACTGCTATGGTGTCTCCAACAGGGTAATCCTGGGCCTAAAATTGCTGTCGTTTCACAGACAGGAGCAATTTTGGGCTGTGGCTGCACTGCTGTCCCAGCGAGTGGAACTTTGGGGCTCTCACTTCTGTGGTGGAAGAGATGAAGAAATAGGTGCTGTCAGGCCGTTGTGGTGTGATGGAGAAGAGGAAATTTGGGCCTGTCATTGCTGTGGTGTCACAGAGAGGAGCACTTTGGAGCTCACACTGCTATGATGTCACAGGGAGGGTTACACTGGCTCTGACATTGCTGTGGTGTCACAGAGAGGAGGAAATTAGGCCTCTCCCTGCTCTGGTGTCACAGAGAGGGGGAAATTTGGGCTCTCACTGCTGTTGTATCAGTGAGGGCGTAACACTGGGGCTCTCATTTTTGTGGTGTCCCAGAGAGGATTCAATTGGAGCTCACACTTCTATGGTGTCCTAGACAGTGGAACTCTGGGCCTGACATTGCTGTGGTGTAACAGAGAGGAGGCAATTTGGCGCTGTCATTTCTGTGTTTTCACAGAGAGGCGAAGAGTCGGGCTGTCACTGCTGTGGTTTCAGCGAGAGAGTGAAATGGAGGTAGTTAGAGCTGTGATGTTACAGACAGGGGAATACTGGGACTCGGAGTGCACTGCTGTCACCGAGAGCGGAACTTTGGGGCTCTCACTGCTGTGGTGTCACAGAGAGAGAAACAGCGGTGTTGTCGCTGCTGTGGTGTCAGAGAGTGGAACACTGGGCCTGACATTGGTGTGGTTTCACAGAGAGGAGGCAATTTTGGCTGTCACCTCTCTGGTTTCACAGAGAGGGCAACTTTTTGGCTGTCCCTGCTGTGGTGTCACGGAGATGGGAATATTGGAGCTGTCACTGCTGTGGTGTCTCAGAGAGGCAAACACTGGGCCTGTCATTGCTGTGCTGTCATGGAGAGGAGCAAAATTTGGAGCTCAAACTTGCTATGATGTCACAGGTAGGGAAACAGTGGCTCTGACATTGCTGTGGTGTCCCAGAGAAGAGGAAATTTGGGCCCTCACTGCTCTGGTGTCCCAGAGAGGGGTAAAGATGGGCTCTAACTGCTATGGTGTCTCCAACAGGGTAATCCTGGGCCTAAAATTGCTGTCGTTTCACAGAGAGGAGCAATTTTGGGCTGTGGCTGCACTGCTGTCCCAGCGAGTGGAACTTTGGGGCTCACACTGCTATGGTGTCCCAGAGACGGGAACATTGGAGCTGTCACTGCTATGTTGACGCAGAGAGTGGAACACTGGAGCTCTCACTGCTCTGAAGTCACAGAGAGGAGGAAATTGGGCATGTCACTGCCCTGGTGTCACCGGGAATGGAAGAGTGGGGCTGTCACTGGCGTGGAGTCAGAGACAGGAGGAAATTTGGTGTGTGACTGCACTGCGGTCACAGCGAGTGGAACTTTGGAGCTCTCACTTCTGTGGTGGAAGAGATGAAGAAATAGGTGCTGTCAGTGCTGTTGTGGTATGATGGAGAAGAGGAAATTTGGGCCTGTCATTGCTGTGGTGTCACAGAGAGGAGCACTTTGGAGCTCACACTGCTATGATATCACAGGGAGGGTAACACTGGCTCTGACATTGCTGTGGTGTCACAGAGAGGAGGAAATTAGGCCTCTCCCTGCTCTGGTGTCACAGAGAGGGGGAAATTTGGGCTCTCACTGCTGTTGTATCAGTGAGGGCGTAACACTGGGGCTCTCATTGTTGTGGTGTCCCAGAGAGGATTCAATTGGAGCTCACACTTCTATGGTGTCCTAGACAGTGGAACTCTGGGCCTGACATTGCTGTGGTGTGACAGAGAGGAAGCAATTTGGGGCTGTCATTACTGTGATTTGACAGAGAGGGGAAGAGTCGGGCTGTCACTGCTGTTGTTTGAGCGAGAGAGTGAAATGGAGGTAGTTAGAGCTGTGATGTTACAGACAGGGGAATACTGGGACTCGGAGTGCACTGCTGTCACCGAGAGCGGAACTTTGAGGCTTCACTGCTGTGGTGTCACAGAGAGAGAAACAGCGGTGTTGTCGCTGCTGTGGTGTCAGAGTGTGGAACACTGGACCTGATATTGGTGTCTTTTAACAGAGACGAGGCAATTTTTGCTGTCACCTCTCTGGTTTCACAGAGAGGGCAACTTTTTGGCTGTCCCTGCTGTGTAGTCACGGAGACGGGAATATTGGAGCTGTCACTGCTGTGGTGTCTCAGAGAGGCAAACACTGGGCCTGTCATTGCTGTGCTGTCAAGGGGAGGAGCAAAATTTGGAGCTCAAACTTGCTATGATGTCACAGGTAGGGTAAGAGTGGCTCTGACATTGCTGTGGTGTCCCAGAGAAGAGGAAATTTGGGCCCTCACTGCTCTGGTGTCCCAGAGAGGGGTAAAGATGGGCTCTAACTGCTATGGTGTCTCCAACAGGGTAATCCTGGGCCTAAAATTGCTGTCGTTTCACAGACAGGAGCAATTTTGGGCTGTGGCTGCACTGCTGTCCCAGCGAGTTGAACTTTGGGGCTCACACTGCTATGGTGTCCCAGAGACGGGAACATTGGAGCTGTCACTGCTATGTTGACGCAGAGAGTGGAACACTGGAGCTCTCACTGCTCTGAAGTCACAGAGAGGAGGAAATTGGGCATGTCACTGCCCTGGTGTCACCGGGAATGGAAGAGTGGGGCTGTCACTGGCGTGGAGTCAGAGACAGGAGGAAATTTGGTGTGTGACTGCACTGCGGTCACAGCGAGTGGAACTTTGGGGCTCTCACTTCTGTGGTGGAAGAGATGAAGAAATAGGTGCTGTCAGTGCTGTTGTGGTATGATGGAGAAGAGGAAATTTGGGCCTGTCATTGCTGTGGTGTCACAGAGAGGAGCACTTTGGAGCTCACACTGCTATGATGTCACAGGGAGGGTTACACTGGCTCTGACATTGCTGTGGTGTCACAGAGAGGCAGAAATTAGGCCTCTCCCTGCTCTGGTGTCACAGAGAGGGGGAAATTTGGGCTCTCACTGCTGTTGTATCAGTGAGGGCGTAACACTGGGGCTCTCATTGTCGTGGTGTCCCAGAGAGGATTCAATTGGAGCTCACACTTCTATGGTGTCCTAGACAGTGGAACTCTGGGCCTGACATTGCTGTGGTGTGACAGAGAGGAAGCAATTTGGGGCTGTCATTACTGTGATTTGACAGAGAGGGGAAGAGTCGGGCTGTCACTGCTGTTGTTTGAGCGAGAGAGTGAAATGGAGGTAGTTAGAGCTGTGATGTTACAGACAGGGGAATACTGGGACTCGGAGTGCACTGCTGTCACCGAGAGCGGAACTTTGAGGCTTCACTGCTGTGGTGTCACAGAGAGAGAAACAGCGGTGTTGTCGCTGCTGTGGTGTCAGAGTGTGGAACACTGGACCTGATATTGGTGTCTTTTAACAGAGACGAGGCAATTTTTGCTGTCACCTCTCTGGTTTCACAGAGAGGGCAACTTTTTGGCTGTCCCTGCTGTGTAGTCACGGAGACGGGAATATTGGAGCTGTCACTGCTGTGGTGTCTCAGAGAGGCAAACACTGGGCCTGTCATTGCTGTGCTGTCATGGGGAGGAGCAAAATTTGGAGCTCAAACTTGCTATGATGTCACAGGTAGGGTAAGAGTGGCTCTGACATTGCTGTGGTGTCCCAGAGAAGAGGAAATTTGGGCCCTCACTGCTCTGGTGTCCCAGAGAGGGGTAAAGATGGGCTCTAACTGCTATGGTGTCTCCAACAGGGTAATCCTGGGCCTAAAATTGCTGTCGTTTCACAGACAGGAGCAATTTTGGGCTGTGGCTGCACTGCTGTCCCAGCGAGTTGAACTTTGGGGCTCACACTGCTATGGTGTCCCAGAGACGGGAACATTGGAGCTGTCACTGCTATGTTGACGCAGAGAGTGGAACACTGGAGCTCTCACTGCTCTGAAGTCACAGAGAGGAGGAAATTGGGCATGTCACTGCCCTGGTGTCACCGGGAATGGAAGAGTGGGGCTGTCACTGGCGTGGAGTCAGAGACAGGAGGAAATTTGGTGTGTGACTGCACTGCGGTCACAGCGAGTGGAACTTTGGGGCTCTCACTTCTGTGGTGGAAGAGATGAAGAAATAGGTGCTGTCAGTGCTGTTGTGGTATGATGGAGAAGAGGAAATTTGGGCCTGTCATTGCTGTGGTGTCACAGAGAGGAGCACTTTGGAGCTCACACTGCTATGATGTCACAGGGAGGGTTACACTGGCTCTGACATTGCTGTGGTGTCACAGAGAGGCAGAAATTAGGCCTCTCCCTGCTCTGGTGTCACAGAGAGGGGGAAATTTGGGCTCTCACTGCTGTTGTATCAGTGAGGGCGTAACACTGGGGCTCTCATTGTCGTGGTGTCCCAGAGAGGATTCAATTGGAGCTCACACTTCTATGGTGTCCTAGACAGTGGAACTCTGGGCCTGACATTGCTGTGGTGTAACAGAGAGGAGGCAATTTGGTGCTGTCATTACTGTGATTTGACAGAGAGGGGAAGAGTCGGGCTGTCACTGCTGTTGTTTGAGCGAGAGAGTGAAATGGAGGTAGTTAGAGCTGTGATGTTACAGACAGGGGAATACTGGGACTCAGAGTGCACTGCTGTCACCGAGAGCGGAACTTTGGGGCTTCACTGCTGTGGTGTCACAGAGAGAGAAACAGCGGTGTTGTCGCTGCTGTGGTGTCAGAGAGTGCAACACTGGGCCTGACATTGGTGTGCTTTCACAGAGAGGAGGCAATTTTGGCTGTCACCTCTCTGGTTTCACAGAGAGGGCAACTTTTTGGCTGTCCCTGCTCTGGTGTCACGGAGACGGGAATATTGGAGCTGTCTCTGCTGTGGTGTCTCAGAGAGGCAAACACTGGGCCTGTCATTGCTGTGCTGTCATGGAGAGGAGCAAAATTTGGAGCTCAAACTTGCTATGATGTCACATGTAGGGAAACAGTGGCTCTGACATTGCTGTGGTGTCCCAGAGAAGAGAAAATTTGGGCCCTCACTGCTCTGGTGTCCCAGAGAGGGGTAAAGATGGGCTCTAACTGCTATGGTGTCTCCAACAGGGTAATCCTGGGCCTAAAATTGCTGTCGTTTCACAGACAGGAGCAATTTTGGGCTGTGGCTGCACTGCTGTCCCAGCGAGTGGAACTTTGGGGTCTCACTTCTGTGGTGGAAGAGATGAAGAAATAGGTGCTGTCAGTGCTGTTGTGGTGGGACGGAGAAGAGGAAATTTGGGCCTGTCATTGCTGTGGTGTCACAGAGAGGAGCACTTTGGAGCTCACACTGCTATGATGTCACAGGGAGGGTTACACTGGCTCTGACATTGCTGTGGTGTCATGGAGAGGAGGAAATTAGGCCTCTCCCTGCTCTGGTGTCACAGAGAGGGGGAAATTTGGGCTCTCACTGCTGTTGTATCAGTGAGGGCGTAACACTGGGGCTCTCATTTTTGTGGTGTCCCAGAGAGGATTCAATTGGAGCTCACACTTCTATGGTGTCCTAGACAGTGGAACTCTGGGCCTGACATTGCTGTGGTGTAACAGAGAGGAGGCAATTTGGCGCTGTCATTACTGTGATTTCACAGAGAGTACAAGAGTCGGGCTGTCACTGCTGGTGTTTCAGCGAGAGAGAGAAATGGAGGTAGTTAGAGCTGTGATGTTACAGACAGGGGAATACTGGGACTCGGAGTGCACTGCTGTCACCGAGAGCGCAACTTTGGGGCTCTCACTGCTGTGGTGTCACAGAGAGAGAAACAGCGGTGTTGTCGCTGCTGTGGTGTCAGAGAGTGCAACACTGGGCCTGACATTGGTGTGGTTTCACAGAGAGGAGGCAATTTTGCCTGTCACCTCTCTGGTTTCACAGAGAGGGCAACTATTTGGCTGTCCCTGATGTGTAGTCACGGATTCGGGAATATGGAGCTGTCACTGCTCTGGTGTCACAGAGAGGGGGAAATTTGGGCTCTCACTGCTGTTGTATCAGTGAGGGCGTAACACTGAGGCTCTCATTGTCGTGGTGTCCCAGAGAGGATTCAATTGGAGCTCACACTTCTATGGTGTCCTAGACAGTGGAACTCTGGGCCTGACATTGCTGTGGTGTAACAGAGAGGAGGCAATTTGGCGCTGTCATTACTGTGATTTCACAGAGAGGGGAAGAGTCGGGCTGTCACTGCTGTGGTTTCAGCGAGAGAGTGAAATGGAGGTAGTTAGAGCTGTGATGTTACTGTCAGGGGAATACTGGGACTCGGAGTGCACTGCTGTCACCGAGAGCGGAACTTTGAGGCTCTCACTGCTGTGGTGTCACAGAGAGAGAAACAGCAATGTTGTCACTGATGTGGTGTCAGAGTGTGGAACACTGGGCCTGATATTGGTGTCTTTTAAAAGAGAGGAGGCAATTTTTGCTGTCACCACTCTGGTTTCACAGAGAGGGCAACTATTTGGCTGTCCCTGCTGTGTAGTCACGGAGACGGGAATATTGGAGCTGTCACTGCTCTGGTGTCACAGAGAGGGGGTTATTTGGGCTCTCACTGCTGTTGTATCAGTGAGGGCATAACACTGGGGCTCTAATTGTTGTGGTGTCCCAGAGAGGATTCAATAGGAGCTCACACTTCTATGGTGTCCTAGACAGTGGAACTCTGGGCCTGACATTGCTGTGGTGTGACAGAGAGGAGGCAATTTCGGGCTGTCATTACTGTGATTTCACAGAGAGGGGAAGAGTCGGGCTGTCACTGCTGTGGTTTCAGCGAGAGAGTGAAATGGAGGTAGTTAGAGCTGTGATGTTACAGACAGGGGAATACTGGGACTCGGAGTGCACTGCTGTCACCGAGAGCGGAACTTTGGGGCTCTCACTGCTGTGGTGTCACAGAGAGAGAAACAGCGGTGTTGTCGCTGCTGTGGTGTCAGAGTGTGGAACACTGGGCCTGACATTGGTGTGGTTTCACAGAGAGGAGGCAATTTTGGCTGTCACCTCTCTGGTTTCACAGAGAGGGCAACTTTTTGGCTGTCCCTGCTCTGGTGTCACGGAGACGGGAATATTGGAGCTGTCACTGCTGTGGTGTCTCAGAGAGGCAAACACTGGGCCTGTCATTGCTGTGCTGTCATGGAGAGGAGCAAAATTTGGAGCTCAAACTTGCTATGATGTCACAGGTAGGGTAAGAGTGGCTCTGACATTGCTGTGGTGTCCCAGAGAAGAGGAAATTTGGGCCCTCACTGCTCTGGTGTCCCAGAGAGGGGTAAAGATGGGCTCTAACTGCTATGGTGTCTCCAACAGGGTAATCCTGGGCCTAAAATTGCTGTCGTTTCACAGAGAGGAGCAATTTTGGGCTGTGGCTGCACTGCTGTCCCAGCGAGTGGAACTTTGGGGCTCACACTGCTATGGTGTCCCAGAGACGGGAACATTGGAGCTGTCACTGCTATGTTGACACAGAGAGTGGAACACTGGAGCTCTCACTGCTCTGAAGTCACAGAGAGGAGGAAATTGGGCATGTCACTGCCCTGGTGTCACCGGGAATGGAAGAGTGGGGCTGTCACTGGCGTGGAGTCAGAGACAGGAGGAAATTTGGTGTGTGACTGCACTGCGGTCACAGCGAGTGGAACTTTGGAGCTCTCACTTCTGTGGTGGAAGAGATGAAGAAATAGGTGCTGTCAGTGCTGTTGTGGTATGATGGAGAAGAGGAAATTTGGGCCTGTCATTGCTGTGGTGTCACAGAGAGGAGCACTTTGGAGCTCACACTGCTATGATATCACAGGGAGGGTAACACTGGCTCTGACATTGCTGTGGTGTCACAGAGAGGAGGAAATTAGGCCTCTCCCTGCTCTGGTGTCACAGAGAGGGGGAAATTTGGGCTCTCACTGCTGTTGTATCAGTGAGGGCGTAACACTGGGGCTCTCATTGTTGTGGTGTCCCAGAGAGGATTCAATTGGAGCTCACACTTCTATGGTGTCCTAGACAGTGGAACTCTGGGCCTGACATTGCTGTGGTGTGACAGAGAGGAAGCAATTTGGGGCTGTCATTACTGTGATTTGACAGAGAGGGGAAGAGTCGGGCTGTCACTGCTGTTGTTTGAGCGAGAGAGTGAAATGGAGGTAGTTAGAGCTGTGATGTTACAGACAGGGGAATACTGGGACTCGGAGTGCACTGCTGTCACCGAGAGCGGAACTTTGAGGCTTCACTGCTGTGGTGTCACAGAGAGAGAAACAGCGGTGTTGTCGCTGCTGTGGTGTCAGAGTGTGGAACACTGGACCTGATATTGGTGTCTTTTAACAGAGACGAGGCAATTTTTGCTGTCACCTCTCTGGTTTCACAGAGAGGGCAACTTTTTGGCTGTCCCTGCTGTGTAGTCACGGAGACGGGAATATTGGAGCTGTCACTGCTGTGGTGTCTCAGAGAGGCAAACACTGGGCCTGTCATTGCTGTGCTGTCATGGGGAGGAGCAAAATTTGGAGCTCAAACTTGCTATGATGTCACAGGTAGGGTAAGAGTGGCTCTGACATTGCTGTGGTGTCCCAGAGAAGAGGAAATTTGGGCCCTCACTGCTCTGGTGTCCCAGAGAGGGGTAAAGATGGGCTCTAACTGCTATGGTGTCTCCAACAGGGTAATCCTGGGCCTAAAATTGCTGTCGTTTCACAGACAGGAGCAATTTTGGGCTGTGGCTGCACTGCTGTCCCAGCGAGTTGAACTTTGGGGCTCACACTGCTATGGTGTCCCAGAGACGGGAACATTGGAGCTGTCACTGCTATGTTGACGCAGAGAGTGGAACACTGGAGCTCTCACTGCTCTGAAGTCACAGAGAGGAGGAAATTGGGCATGTCACTGCCCTGGTGTCACCGGGAATGGAAGAGTGGGGCTGTCACTGGCGTGGAGTCAGAGACAGGAGGAAATTTGGTGTGTGACTGCACTGCGGTCACAGCGAGTGGAACTTTGGGGCTCTCACTTCTGTGGTGGAAGAGATGAAGAAATAGGTGCTGTCAGTGCTGTTGTGGTATGATGGAGAAGAGGAAATTTGGGCCTGTCATTGCTGTGGTGTCACAGAGAGGAGCACTTTGGAGCTCACACTGCTATGATGTCACAGGGAGGGTTACACTGGCTCTGACATTGCTGTGGTGTCACAGAGAGGCAGAAATTAGGCCTCTCCCTGCTCTGGTGTCACAGAGAGGGGGAAATTTGGGCTCTCACTGCTGTTGTATCAGTGAGGGCGTAACACTGGGGCTCTCATTGTCGTGGTGTCCCAGAGAGGATTCAATTGGAGCTCACACTTCTATGGTGTCCTAGACAGTGGAACTCTGGGCCTGACATTGCTGTGGTGTGACAGAGAGGAAGCAATTTGGGGCTGTCATTACTGTGATTTGACAGAGAGGGGAAGAGTCGGGCTGTCACTGCTGTTGTTTGAGCGAGAGAGTGAAATGGAGGTAGTTAGAGCTGTGATGTTACAGACAGGGGAATACTGGGACTCGGAGTGCACTGCTGTCACCGAGAGCGGAACTTTGAGGCTTCACTGCTGTGGTGTCACAGAGAGAGAAACAGCGGTGTTGTCGCTGCTGTGGTGTCAGAGTGTGGAACACTGGACCTGATATTGGTGTCTTTTAACAGAGACGAGGCAATTTTTGCTGTCACCTCTCTGGTTTCACAGAGAGGGCAACTTTTTGGCTGTCCCTGCTGTGTAGTCACGGAGACGGGAATATTGGAGCTGTCACTGCTGTGGTGTCTCAGAGAGGCAAACACTGGGCCTGTCATTGCTGTGCTGTCATGGGGAGGAGCAAAATTTGGAGCTCAAACTTGCTATGATGTCACAGGTAGGGTAAGAGTGGCTCTGACATTGCTGTGGTGTCCCAGAGAAGAGGAAATTTGGGCCCTCACTGCTCTGGTGTCCCAGAGAGGGGTAAAGATGGGCTCTAACTGCTATGGTGTCTCCAACAGGGTAATCCTGGGCCTAAAATTGCTGTCGTTTCACAGACAGGAGCAATTTTGGGCTGTGGCTGCACTGCTGTCCCAGCGAGTTGAACTTTGGGGCTCACACTGCTATGGTGTCCCAGAGACGGGAACATTGGAGCTGTCACTGCTATGTTGACGCAGAGAGTGGAACACTGGAGCTCTCACTGCTCTGAAGTCACAGAGAGGAGGAAATTGGGCATGTCACTGCCCTGGTGTCACCGGGAATGGAAGAGTGGGGCTGTCACTGGCGTGGAGTCAGAGACAGGAGGAAATTTGGTGTGTGACTGCACTGCGGTCACAGCGAGTGGAACTTTGGGGCTCTCACTTCTGTGGTGGAAGAGATGAAGAAATAGGTGCTGTCAGTGCTGTTGTGGTATGATGGAGAAGAGGAAATTTGGGCCTGTCATTGCTGTGGTGTCACAGAGAGGAGCACTTTGGAGCTCACACTGCTATGATGTCACAGGGAGGGTTACACTGGCTCTGACATTGCTGTGGTGTCACAGAGAGGCAGAAATTAGGCCTCTCCCTGCTCTGGTGTCACAGAGAGGGGGAAATTTGGGCTCTCACTGCTGTTGTATCAGTGAGGGCGTAACACTGGGGCTCTCATTGTCGTGGTGTCCCAGAGAGGATTCAATTGGAGCTCACACTTCTATGGTGTCCTAGACAGTGGAACTCTGGGCCTGACATTGCTGTGGTGTAACAGAGAGGAGGCAATTTGGTGCTGTCATTACTGTGATTTGACAGAGAGGGGAAGAGTCGGGCTGTCACTGCTGTTGTTTGAGCGAGAGAGTGAAATGGAGGTAGTTAGAGCTGTGATGTTACAGACAGGGGAATACTGGGACTCAGAGTGCACTGCTGTCACCGAGAGCGGAACTTTGGGGCTTCACTGCTGTGGTGTCACAGAGAGAGAAACAGCGGTGTTGTCGCTGCTGTGGTGTCAGAGAGTGCAACACTGGGCCTGACATTGGTGTGCTTTCACAGAGAGGAGGCAATTTTGGCTGTCACCTCTCTGGTTTCACAGAGAGGGCAACTTTTTGGCTGTCCCTGCTCTGGTGTCACGGAGACGGGAATATTGGAGCTGTCTCTGCTGTGGTGTCTCAGAGAGGCAAACACTGGGCCTGTCATTGCTGTGCTGTCATGGAGAGGAGCAAAATTTGGAGCTCAAACTTGCTATGATGTCACATGTAGGGAAACAGTGGCTCTGACATTGCTGTGGTGTCCCAGAGAAGAGAAAATTTGGGCCCTCACTGCTCTGGTGTCCCAGAGAGGGGTAAAGATGGGCTCTAACTGCTATGGTGTCTCCAACAGGGTAATCCTGGGCCTAAAATTGCTGTCGTTTCACAGACAGGAGCAATTTTGGGCTGTGGCTGCACTGCTGTCCCAGCGAGTGGAACTTTGGGGTCTCACTTCTGTGGTGGAAGAGATGAAGAAATAGGTGCTGTCAGTGCTGTTGTGGTGGGACGGAGAAGAGGAAATTTGGGCCTGTCATTGCTGTGGTGTCACAGAGAGGAGCACTTTGGAGCTCACACTGCTATGATGTCACAGGGAGGGTTACACTGGCTCTGACATTGCTGTGGTGTCATGGAGAGGAGGAAATTAGGCCTCTCCCTGCTCTGGTGTCACAGAGAGGGGGAAATTTGGGCTCTCACTGCTGTTGTATCAGTGAGGGCGTAACACTGGGGCTCTCATTTTTGTGGTGTCCCAGAGAGGATTCAATTGGAGCTCACACTTCTATGGTGTCCTAGACAGTGGAACTCTGGGCCTGACATTGCTGTGGTGTAACAGAGAGGAGGCAATTTGGCGCTGTCATTACTGTGATTTCACAGAGAGTACAAGAGTCGGGCTGTCACTGCTGGTGTTTCAGCGAGAGAGAGAAATGGAGGTAGTTAGAGCTGTGATGTTACAGACAGGGGAATACTGGGACTCGGAGTGCACTGCTGTCACCGAGAGCGCAACTTTGGGGCTCTCACTGCTGTGGTGTCACAGAGAGAGAAACAGCGGTGTTGTCGCTGCTGTGGTGTCAGAGAGTGCAACACTGGGCCTGACATTGGTGTGGTTTCACAGAGAGGAGGCAATTTTGCCTGTCACCTCTCTGGTTTCACAGAGAGGGCAACTATTTGGCTGTCCCTGATGTGTAGTCACGGATTCGGGAATATGGAGCTGTCACTGCTCTGGTGTCACAGAGAGGGGGAAATTTGGGCTCTCACTGCTGTTGTATCAGTGAGGGCGTAACACTGAGGCTCTCATTGTCGTGGTGTCCCAGAGAGGATTCAATTGGAGCTCACACTTCTATGGTGTCCTAGACAGTGGAACTCTGGGCCTGACATTGCTGTGGTGTAACAGAGAGGAGGCAATTTGGCGCTGTCATTACTGTGATTTCACAGAGAGGGGAAGAGTCGGGCTGTCACTGCTGTGGTTTCAGCGAGAGAGTGAAATGGAGGTAGTTAGAGCTGTGATGTTACTGTCAGGGGAATACTGGGACTCGGAGTGCACTGCTGTCACCGAGAGCGGAACTTTGAGGCTCTCACTGCTGTGGTGTCACAGAGAGAGAAACAGCAATGTTGTCACTGATGTGGTGTCAGAGTGTGGAACACTGGGCCTGATATTGGTGTCTTTTAAAAGAGAGGAGGCAATTTTTGCTGTCACCACTCTGGTTTCACAGAGAGGGCAACTATTTGGCTGTCCCTGCTGTGTAGTCACGGAGACGGGAATATTGGAGCTGTCACTGCTCTGGTGTCACAGAGAGGGGGTTATTTGGGCTCTCACTGCTGTTGTATCAGTGAGGGCATAACACTGGGGCTCTAATTGTTGTGGTGTCCCAGAGAGGATTCAATAGGAGCTCACACTTCTATGGTGTCCTAGACAGTGGAACTCTGGGCCTGACATTGCTGTGGTGTGACAGAGAGGAGGCAATTTCGGGCTGTCATTACTGTGATTTCACAGAGAGGGGAAGAGTCGGGCTGTCACTGCTGTGGTTTCAGCGAGAGAGTGAAATGGAGGTAGTTAGAGCTGTGATGTTACAGACAGGGGAATACTGGGACTCGGAGTGCACTGCTGTCACCGAGAGCGGAACTTTGGGGCTCTCACTGCTGTGGTGTCACAGAGAGAGAAACAGCGGTGTTGTCGCTGCTGTGGTGTCAGAGTGTGGAACACTGGGCCTGACATTGGTGTGGTTTCACAGAGAGGAGGCAATTTTGGCTGTCACCTCTCTGGTTTCACAGAGAGGGCAACTTTTTGGCTGTCCCTGCTCTGGTGTCACGGAGACGGGAATATTGGAGCTGTCACTGCTGTGGTGTCTCAGAGAGGCAAACACTGGGCCTGTCATTGCTGTGCTGTCATGGAGAGGAGCAAAATTTGGAGCTCAAACTTGCTATGATGTCACAGGTAGGGTAAGAGTGGCTCTGACATTGCTGTGGTGTCCCAGAGAAGAGGAAATTTGGGCCCTCACTGCTCTGGTGTCCCAGAGAGGGGTAAAGATGGGCTCTAACTGCTATGGTGTCTCCAACAGGGTAATCCTGGGCCTAAAATTGCTGTCGTTTCACAGAGAGGAGCAATTTTGGGCTGTGGCTGCACTGCTGTCCCAGCGAGTGGAACTTTGGGGCTCACACTGCTATGGTGTCCCAGAGACGGGAACATTGGAGCTGTCACTGCTATGTTGACACAGAGAGTGGAACACTGGAGCTCTCACTGCTCTGAAGTCACAGAGAGGAGGAAATTGGGCATGTCACTGCCCTGGTGTCACCGGGAATGGAAGAGTGGGGCTGTCACTGGCGTGGAGTCAGAGACAGGAGGAAATTTGGTGTGTGACTGCACTGCGGTCACAGCGAGTGGAACTTTGGAGCTCTCACTTCTGTGGTGGAAGAGATGAAGAAATAGGTGCTGTCAGTGCTGTTGTGGTATGATGGAGAAGAGGAAATTTGGGCCTGTCATTGCTGTGGTGTCACAGAGAGGAGCACTTTGGAGCTCACACTGCTATGATATCACAGGGAGGGTAACACTGGCTCTGACATTGCTGTGGTGTCACAGAGAGGAGGAAATTAGGCCTCTCCCTGCTCTGGTGTCACAGAGAGGGGGAAATTTGGGCTCTCACTGCTGTTGTATCAGTGAGGGCGTAACACTGGGGCTCTCATTGTTGTGGTGTCCCAGAGAGGATTCAATTGGAGCTCACACTTCTATGGTGTCCTAGACAGTGGAACTCTGGGCCTGACATTGCTGTGGTGTGACAGAGAGGAAGCAATTTGGGGCTGTCATTACTGTGATTTGACAGAGAGGGGAAGAGTCGGGCTGTCACTGCTGTTGTTTGAGCGAGAGAGTGAAATGGAGGTAGTTAGAGCTGTGATGTTACAGACAGGGGAATACTGGGACTCGGAGTGCACTGCTGTCACCGAGAGCGGAACTTTGAGGCTTCACTGCTGTGGTGTCACAGAGAGAGAAACAGCGGTGTTGTCGCTGCTGTGGTGTCAGAGTGTGGAACACTGGACCTGATATTGGTGTCTTTTAACAGAGACGAGGCAATTTTTGCTGTCACCTCTCTGGTTTCACAGAGAGGGCAACTTTTTGGCTGTCCCTGCTGTGTAGTCACAGAGACGGGAATATTGGAGCTGTCACTGCTGTGGTGTCTCAGAGAGGCAAACACTGGGCCTGTCATTGCTGTGCTGTCATGGGGAGGAGCAAAATTTGGAGCTCAAACTTGCTATGATGTCACAGGTAGGGTAAGAGTGGCTCTGACATTGCTGTGGTGTCCCAGAGAAGAGGAAATTTGGGCCCTCACTGCTCTGGTGTCCCAGAGAGGGGTAAAGATGGGCTCTAACTGCTATGGTGTCTCCAACAGGGTAATCCTGGGCCTAAAATTGCTGTCGTTTCACAGACAGGAGCAATTTTGGGCTGTGGCTGCACTGCTGTCCCAGCGAGTGGAACTTTGGGGCTCTCACTTCTGTGGTGGAAGAGATGAAGAAATAGGTGCTGTCAGTGCTGTTGTGGTGGGACGGAGAAGAGGAAATTTGGGCCTGTCATTGGTGTGTTGTCACAGAGAGGAGCACTTTGGAGCTCACACTGCTATGATGTCACAGGGAGGGTTACACTGGCTCTGACATTGCTGTGGTGTCACAGACAGGCGGAAATTAGGCCTCTCCCTGCTCTGGTGTCACAGAGAGGGGGAAATTTGGGCTCTCACTGCTGTTGTATCAGTGAGGGCGTAACACTGGGGCTCTCATTTTTGTGGTGTCCCAGAGAGGATTCAATTGGAGCTCACACTTCTATGGTGTCTTAGACAGTGGAACTCTGGGCCTGACATTGCTGTGGTGTAACAGAGAGGAGGCAATTTGGCGCTGTCATTACTGTGATTTCACAGAGAGGGGAATAGTCGGGCTGTCACTGCTGTGGTTTCAGCGAGAGAGTGAAATGGAGGTAGTTAGAGCTGTGATGTTACAGACAGGGGAATACTGGGACTCGGAGTGCACTGCTGTCACCGAGAGCGGAACTTTGGGGCTCTCACTGCTGTGGTGTCACAGAGAGAGAAACAGCGGTGTTGTCGCTGCTGTGGTGTCAGAGAGTGCAACACTGGGCCTGACATTGGTGTGGTTTCACAGAGAGGAGGCAATTTTGGCTGTCACCTCTCTGGTTTCACAGAGAGGGCAACTTTTTGGCTGTCCCTGCTGTGGTGTCACGGAGACGGGAATATTGGAGCTGTCACTGCTCTGTAGTCACAGAGAGGGGGAAATTTGGGCTCTCACTGCTGTTGTATCAGTGAGGGCGTAACACTGGGGCTTTCATTGTTGTGGTGTCCCAGAGAGGATTCAATTGGAGCTCACACTTTTATGGTGTCCTAGACAGTGGAACTCTGGGCCTGACATTGCTGTGGTGTGACAGAGAGGAAGCAATTTGGGGCTGTCATTACTGTGATTTGACAGAGGGGGGAAGAGTCGGGCTGTCACTGCTGTTGTTTCAGCGAGAGAGTGAAATGGAGGTAGTTAGAGCTGTGATGTTACTGTCAGGGGAATACTGGGACTCGGAGTGCACTGCTGTCACCGAGAGCGGAACTTTGAGGCTCTCACTGCTGTGGTGTCACAGAGAGAGAAACAGCAATGTTGTCACTGCTGTGGTGTCAGAGTGTGGAACACTGGGCCTGATATTGGTGTCTTTTAAAAGAGAGGAGGCAATTTTTGCTGTCACCACTCTGGTTTCACAGAGAGGGCAACTTTTTGGCTGTCCCTGCTGTGTAGTCACGGAGACGGGAATATTGGAGCTGTCACTGCTCTGGTGTCACAGAGAGGGTGTTATTTGGGCTCTCACTGCTGTTGTATCAGTGAGGGCGTAACACTGGGGCTCTCATTGTTGTGGTGTCCCAGAGAGGATTCAATTGGAGCTCACACTTCTATGGTGTCCTAGACAGTGGAACTCTGGGCCTGACATTGCTGTGGTGTAACAGAGAGGAGGCAATTTGGTGCTGTCATTACTGTGATTTGACAGAGAGGGGAAGAGTCGGGCTGTCACTGCTGTGGTTTCAGCGAGAGAGAGAAATGGAGGTAGTTAGAGCTGTGATGTTACAGACAGGGGAATACTGGGACTCGGAGTGCACTGCTGTCACCGAGAGCGGAACTTTGGGGCTCTCACTGCTGTGGTGTCACAGAGAAAGAAACAGCGGTGTTGTCGCTGCTGTGGTGTCAGAGAGTGCAACACTGGGCCTGACATTGGTGTGCTTTCACAGAGAGGAGGCAATTTTGGCTGTCACCTCTCTGGTTTCACAGAGAGGGCAACTTTTTGGCTGTCCCTGCTGTGGTGTCACGGAGACGGGAACATTGGAGCTGTCACTGCTGTGGTGTCTCAGAGAGGCAAACACTGGGCCTGTCATTGCTGTGCTGTCATGGAGAGGAGCAAAATTTGGAGCTCAAACTTGCTATGATGTCACAGGTAGGGAAACAGTGGCTCTGACATTGCTGTGGTGTCCCAGAGAAGAGGAAATTTGGGCCCTCACTGCTCTGGTGTCCCAGAGAGGGGTAAAGTTGGGCTCTAACTGCTATGGTGTCTCCAACAGGGTAATCCTGGGCCTAAAATTGCTGTCGTTTCACAGACAGGAGCAATTTTGGGCTGTGGCTGCACTGCTGTCCCAGCGAGTGGAACTTTGGGGCTCTCACTTCTGTGGTGGAAGAGATGAAGAAATAGGTGCTGTCAGTGCTGTTGTGGTGGGACGGAGAAGAGGAAATTTGGGCCTGTCATTGCTGTGGTGTCACAGAGAGGAGCACTTTGGAGCTCACACTGCTATGATGTCACAGGGAGGGTTACACTGGCTCTGACAATGCTGTGGTGTCACGGAGAGGAGGAAATTAGGCCTCTCCCTGCTCTGGTGTCACAGAGAGGGGGAAATTTGGGCTCTCACTGCTGTTGTATCAGTGAGGGCGTAACACTGGGGCTCTCATTGTCGTGGTGTCCCAGAGAGGATTCAATTGGAGCTCACACTTCTATGGTGTCCTAGACAGTGGAACTCTGGGCCTGACATTGCTGTGGTGTAACAGAGAGGAGGCAATTTGGCGCTGTCATTTCTGTGTTTTCACAGAGAGGCGAAGAGTCGGGCTGTCACTGCTGTGGTTTCAGCGAGAGAGTGAAATGGAGGTAGTTAGAGCTGTGATGTTACAGACAGGGGAATACTGGGACTCGGAGTGCACTGCTGTCACCGAGAGCGGAACTTTGGGGCTCTCACTGCTGTGGTGTCACAGAGAGAGAAACAGCGGTGTTGTCGCTGCTGTGGTGTCAGAGAGTGCAACACTGGTCCTGACATTGGTGTGGTTTCACAGAGAGGAGGCAATTTTGGCTGTCACCTCTCTGGTTTCACAGAGAGGGCAACTTTTTGGCTGTCCCTGCTGTGGTGTCACGGAGATGGGAATATTGGAGCTGTCACTGCTGTGGTGTCTCAGAGAGGCAAACACTGGGCCTGTCATTGCTGTGCTGTCATGGAGAGGAGCAAAATTTGGAGCTCAAACTTGCTATGATGTCACAGGTAGGGAAACAGTGGCTCTGACATTGCTGTGGTGTCCCAGAGAAGAGGAAATTTGGGCCCTCACTGCTCTGGTGTCCCAGAGAGGGGTAAAGATGGGCTCTAACTGCTATGGTGTCTCCAACAGGGTAATCCTGGGCCTAAAATTGCTGTCGTTTCACAGACAGGAGCAATTTTGGGCTGTGGCTGCACTGCTGTCCCAGCGAGTGGAACTTTGGGGCTCTCACTTCTGTGGTGGAAGAGATGAAGAAATAGGTGCTGTCAGGCCGTTGTGGTGTGATGGAGAAGAGGAAATTTGGGCCTGTCATTGCTGTGGTGTCACAGAGAGGAGCACTTTGGAGCTCACACTGCTATGATGTCACAGGGAGGGTTACACTGGCTCTGACATTGCTGTGGTGTCACAGAGAGGAGGAAATTAGGCCTCTCCCTGCTCTGGTGTCACAGAGAGGGGGAAATTTGGGCTCTCACTGCTGTTGTATCAGTGAGGGCGTAACACTGGGGCCCTCATTTTTGTGGTGTCCCAGAGAGGATTCAATTGGAGCTCACACTTCGATGGTGTCCTAGACAGTGGAACTCTGGGCCTGACATTGCTGTGGTGTAACAGAGAGGTGGCAATTTGGTGCTGTCATTACTGTGATTTCACAGAGAGGGGAAGAGTCGGGCTGTCACTGCTGTGGTTTCAGCGAGAGAGTGAAATGGAGGTAGTTAGAGCTGTGATGTTACAGACAGGGGAATACTGGGACTCGGAGTGCACTGCTGTCACCGAGAGCGGAACTTTGGGGCTCTCACTGCTGTGGTGTCACAGAGAGAGAAACAGCGGTGTTGTCGCTGCTGTGGTGTCAGAGAGTGCAACACTGGGCCTGACATTGGTGTGGTTTCACAGAGAGGAGGCAATTTTGGCTGTCACCTCTCTGGTTTCACAGAGAGGGCAACTTTTTGGCTGTCCCTGCTGTGGTGTCACGGAGACGGGAATATTGGAGCTGTCACTGCTCTGTAGTCACAGAGAGGGGGAAATTTGGGCTCTCACTGCTGTTGTATCAGTGAGGGCGTAACACTGGGGCTCTCATTGTTGTGGTGTCCCAGAGAGGATTCAATTGGAGCTCACACTTTTATGGTGTCCTAGACAGTAGAACTCTGGGCCTGACATTGCTGTGGTGTGACAGAGAGGAAGCAATTTGGGGCTGTCATTACTGTGATTTGACAGAGGGGGGAAGAGTCGGGCTGTCACTGCTGTTGTTTCAGCGAGAGAGTGAAATGGAGGTAGTTAGAGCTGTGATGTTACTGTCAGGGGAATACTGGGACTCGGAGTGCACTGCTGTCACCGAGAGCGGAACTTTGAGGCTCTCACTGCTGTGGTGTCACAGAGAGAGAAACAGCAATGTTGTCACTGATGTGGTGTAAGAGTGTGGAACACTGGGCCTGATATTAGTGTCTTTTAACAGAGAGGAGGCAATTTTTGCTGTCACCACTCTGGTTTCACAGAGAGGGCAACTTTTTGGCTGTCCCTGCTGTGTAGTCACGGAGACGGGAATATTGGAGCTGTCACTGCTCTGGTGTCACAGAGAGGGGGAAATTTGGGCTCTCACTGCTGTTGTATCAGTGAGGGCGTAACACTAGGGCTCTCATTGTTGTGGTGTCCCAGAGAGGATTCAATTGGAGCTCACACTTCTATGGTGTCCTAGACAGTGGAACTCTGGGCCTGACATTGCTGTGGTGTAACAGAGAGGAGGCAATTTGGGGCTGTCATTACTGTGATTTGACAGAGAGGGGAAGAGTCGGGCTGTCACTGCTGTGGTTTCAGCGAGAGAGAGAAATGGAGGTAGTTAGAGCTGTGATGTTACAGACAGGGGAATACTGGGACTCGGAGTGCACTGCTGTCACCGAGAGCGGAACTTTGGGGCTCTCACTGCTGTGGTGTCACAGAGAAAGAAACAGCGGTGTTGTCGCTGCTGTGGTGTCAGAGAGTGCAACACTGGGCCTGACATTGGTGTGCTTTCACAGAGAGGAGGCAATTTTGGCTGTCACCTCTCTGGTTTCACAGAGAGGGCAACTTTTTGGCTGTCCCTGCTGTGGTGTCACGGAGACGGGAACATTGGAGCTGTCACTGCTGTGGTGTCTCAGAGAGGCAAACACTGGGCCTGTCATTGCTGTGCTGTCATGGAGAGGAGCAAAATTTGGAGCTCAAACTTGCTATGATGTCACATGTAGGGAAACAGTGGCTCTGACATTGCTGTGGTGTCCCAGAGAAGAGGAAATTTGGGCCCTCACTGCTCTGGTGTCCCAGAGAGGGGTAAAGATGGGCTCTAACTGCTATGGTGTCTCCAACAGGGTAATCCTGGGCCTAAAATTGCTGTCGTTTCACAGACAGGAGCAATTTTGGGCTGTGGCTGCACTGCTGTCCCAGCGAGTGGAACTTTGGGGCTCTCACTTCTGTGGTGGAAGAGATGAAGAAATAGGTGCTGTCAGTGCTGTTGTGGTGGGACGGAGAAGAGGAAATTTGGGCCTGTCATTGCTGTGGTGTCACAGAGAGGAGCACTTTGGAGCTCACACTGCTATGATGTCACAGGGAGGGTTACACTGGCTCTGACAATGCTGTGGTGTCACGGAGAGGAGGAAATTAGGCCTCTCCCTGCTCTGGTGTCACAGAGAGGGGGAAATTTGGGCTCTCACTGCTGTTGTATCAGTGAGGGCGTAACACTGGGGCTCTCATTTTTGTGGTGTCCCAGAGAGGATTCAATTGGAGCTCACACTTCTATGGTGTCTTAGACAGTGGAACTCTGGGCCTGACATTGCTGTGGTGTAACAGAGAGGAGGCAATTTGGCGCTGTCATTTCTGTGTTTTCACAGAGAGGCGAAGAGTCGGGCTGTCACTGCTGTGGTTTCAGCGAGAGAGTGAAATGGAGGTAGTTAGAGCTGTGATGTTACAGACAGGGGAATACTGGGACTCGGAGTGCACTGCTGTCACCGAGAGCGGAACTTTGGGGCTCTCACTGCTGTGGTGTCACAGAGAGAGAAACAGCGGTGTTGTCGCTGCTGTGGTGTCAGAGAGTGCAACACTGGTCCTGACATTGGTGTGGTTTCACAGAGAGGAGGCAATTTTGGCTGTCACCTCTCTGGTTTCACAGAGAGGGCAACTTTTTGGCTGTCCCTGCTCTGGTGTCACGGAGACGGGAATATTGGAGCTGTCACTGCTGTGGTGTCTCAGAGAGGCAAACACTGGGCCTGTCATTGCTGTGCTGTCATGGAGAGGAGCAAAATTTGGAGCTCAAACTTGCTATGATGTCACAGGTAGGGAAACAGTGGCTCTGACATTGCTGTGGTGTCCCAGAGAAGAGGAAATTTGGGCCCTCACTGCTCTGGTGTCCCAGAGAGGGGTAAAGTTGGGCTCTAACTGCTATGGTGTCTCCAACAGGGTAATCCTGGGCCTAAAATTGCTGTCGTTTCACAGACAGGAGCAATTTTGGGCTGTGGCTGCACTGCTGTCCCAGCGAGTGGAACTTTGGGGTCTCACTTCTGTGGTGGAAGAGATGAAGAAATAGGTGCTGTCAGTGCTGTTGTGGTGGGACGGAGAAGAGGAAATTTGGGCCTGTCATTGCTGTGGTGTCACAGAGAGGATTACTTTGGAGCTCACACTGCTATGATGTCACAGGGAGGGTTACACTGGCTCTGACATTGCTGTGGTGTCATGGAGAGGAGGAAATTAGGCCTCTCCCTGCTCTGGTGTCACAGAGAGGGGGAAATTTGGGCTCTCACTGCTGTTGTATCAGTGAGGGCGTAACACTGGGGCTCTCATTTTTGTGGTGTCCCAGAGAGGATTCAATTGGAGCTCACACTTCTATGGTGTCCTAGACAGTGGAACTCTGGGCCTGACATTGCTGTGGTGTAACAGAGAGGAGGCAATTTGGTGCTGTCATTACTGTGATTTGACAGAGAGGGGAAGAGTCGGGCTGTCACTGCTGTGGTTTCAGCGAGAGAGAGAAATGGAGGTAGTTAGAGCTGTGATGTTACAGACAGGGGAATACTGGGACTCGGAGTGCACTGCTGTCACCGAGAGCGGAACTTTGGGGCTCTCACTGCTGTGGTGTCACAGAGAAAGAAACAGCGGTGTTGTCGCTGCTGTGGTGTCAGAGAGTGCAACACTGGGCCTGACATTGGTGTGCTTTCACAGAGAGGAGGCAATTTTGGCTGTCACCTCTCTGGTTTCACAGAGAGGGCAACTTTTTGGCTGTCCCTGCTGTGGTGTCACGGAGACGGGAACATTGGAGCTGTCACTGCTGTGGTGTCTCAGAGAGGCAAACACTGGGCCTGTCATTGCTGTGCTGTCATGGAGAGGAGCAAAATTTGGAGCTCAAACTTGCTATGATGTCACAGGTAGGGAAACAGTGGCTCTGACATTGCTGTGGTGTCCCAGAGAAGAGGAAATTTGGGCCCTCACTGCTCTGGTGTCCCAGAGAGGGGTAAAGTTGGGCTCTAACTGCTATGGTGTCTCCAACAGGGTAATCCTGGGCCTAAAATTGCTGTCGTTTCACAGACAGGAGCAATTTTGGGCTGTGGCTGCACTGCTGTCCCAGCGAGTGGAACTTTGGGGCTCTCACTTCTGTGGTGGAAGAGATGAAGAAATAGGTGCTGTCAGTGCTGTTGTGGTGGGACGGAGAAGAGGAAATTTGGGCCTGTCATTGCTGTGGTGTCACAGAGAGGAGCACTTTGGAGCTCACACTGCTATGATGTCACAGGGAGGGTTACACTGGCTCTGACAATGCTGTGGTGTCACGGAGAGGAGGAAATTAGGCCTCTCCCTGCTCTGGTGTCACAGAGAGGGGGAAATTTGGGCTCTCACTGCTGTTGTATCAGTGAGGGCGTAACACTGGGGCTCTCATTGTCGTGGTGTCCCAGAGAGGATTCAATTGGAGCTCACACTTCTATGGTGTCCTAGACAGTGGAACTCTGGGCCTGACATTGCTGTGGTGTAACAGAGAGGAGGCAATTTGGCGCTGTCATTTCTGTGTTTTCACAGAGAGGCGAAGAGTCGGGCTGTCACTGCTGTGGTTTCAGCGAGAGAGTGAAATGGAGGTAGTTAGAGCTGTGATGTTACAGACAGGGGAATACTGGGACTCGGAGTGCACTGCTGTCACCGAGAGCGGAACTTTGGGGCTCTCACTGCTGTGGTGTCACAGAGAGAGAAACAGCGGTGTTGTCGCTGCTGTGGTGTCAGAGAGTGCAACACTGGTCCTGACATTGGTGTGGTTTCACAGAGAGGAGGCAATTTTGGCTGTCACCTCTCTGGTTTCACAGAGAGGGCAACTTTTTGGCTGTCCCTGCTGTGGTGTCACGGAGATGGGAATATTGGAGCTGTCACTGCTGTGGTGTCTCAGAGAGGCAAACACTGGGCCTGTCATTGCTGTGCTGTCATGGAGAGGAGCAAAATTTGGAGCTCAAACTTGCTATGATGTCACAGGTAGGGAAACAGTGGCTCTGACATTGCTGTGGTGTCCCAGAGAAGAGGAAATTTGGGCCCTCACTGCTCTGGTGTCCCAGAGAGGGGTAAAGATGGGCTCTAACTGCTATGGTGTCTCCAACAGGGTAATCCTGGGCCTAAAATTGCTGTCGTTTCACAGACAGGAGCAATTTTGGGCTGTGGCTGCACTGCTGTCCCAGCGAGTGGAACTTTGGGGCTCTCACTTCTGTGGTGGAAGAGATGAAGAAATAGGTGCTGTCAGGCCGTTGTGGTGTGATGGAGAAGAGGAAATTTGGGCCTGTCATTGCTGTGGTGTCACAGAGAGGAGCACTTTGGAGCTCACACTGCTATGATGTCACAGGGAGGGTTACACTGGCTCTGACATTGCTGTGGTGTCACAGAGAGGAGGAAATTAGGCCTCTCCCTGCTCTGGTGTCACAGAGAGGGGGAAATTTGGGCTCTCACTGCTGTTGTATCAGTGAGGGCGTAACACTGGGGCCCTCATTTTTGTGGTGTCCCAGAGAGGATTCAATTGGAGCTCACACTTCGATGGTGTCCTAGACAGTGGAACTCTGGGCCTGACATTGCTGTGGTGTAACAGAGAGGTGGCAATTTGGTGCTGTCATTACTGTGATTTCACAGAGAGGGGAAGAGTCGGGCTGTCACTGCTGTGGTTTCAGCGAGAGAGTGAAATGGAGGTAGTTAGAGCTGTGATGTTACAGACAGGGGAATACTGGGACTCGGAGTGCACTGCTGTCACTGAGAGCGGAACTTTGGGGCTCTCACTGCTGTGGTGTCACAGAGAGAGAAACAGCGGTGTTGTCGCTGCTGTGGTGTCAGAGAGTGCAACACTGGGCCTGACATTGGTGTGGTTTCACAGAGAGGAGGCAATTTTGGCTGTCACCTCTCTGGTTTCACAGAGAGGGCAACTTTTTGGCTGTCCCTGCTGTGGTGTCACGGAGACGGGAATATTGGAGCTGTCACTGCTCTGTAGTCACAGAGAGGGGGAAATTTGGGCTCTCACTGCTGTTGTATCAGTGAGGGCGTAACACTGGGGCTCTCATTGTTGTGGTGTCCCAGAGAGGATTCAATTGGAGCTCACACTTTTATGGTGTCCTAGACAGTAGAACTCTGGGCCTGACATTGCTGTGGTGTGACAGAGAGGAAGCAATTTGGGGCTGTCATTACTGTGATTTGACAGAGGGGGGAAGAGTCGGGCTGTCACTGCTGTTGTTTCAGCGAGAGAGTGAAATGGAGGTAGTTAGAGCTGTGATGTTACTGTCAGGGGAATACTGGGACTCGGAGTGCACTGCTGTCACCGAGAGCGGAACTTTGAGGCTCTCACTGCTGTGGTGTCACAGAGAGAGAAACAGCAATGTTGTCACTGATGTGGTGTAAGAGTGTGGAACACTGGGCCTGATATTGGTGTCTTTTAACAGAGAGGAGGCAATTTTTGCTGTCACCACTCTGGTTTCACAGAGAGGGCAACTTTTTGGCTGTCCCTGCTGTGTAGTCACGGAGACGGGAATATTGGAGCTGTCACTGCTCTGGTGTCACAGAGAGGGGGAAATTTGGGCTCTCACTGCTGTTGTATCAGTGAGGGCGTAACACTAGGGCTCTCATTGTTGTGGTGTCCCAGAGAGGATTCAATTGGAGCTCACACTTCTATGGTGTCCTAGACAGTGGAACTCTGGGCCTGACATTGCTGTGGTGTAACAGAGAGGAGGCAATTTGGGGCTGTCATTACTGTGATTTGACAGAGAGGGGAAGAGTCGGGCTGTCACTGCTGTGGTTTCAGCGAGAGAGAGAAATGGAGGTAGTTAGAGCTGTGATGTTACAGACAGGGGAATACTGGGACTCGGAGTGCACTGCTGTCACCGAGAGCGGAACTTTGGGGCTCTCACTGCTGTGGTGTCACAGAGAAAGAAACAGCGGTGTTGTCGCTGCTGTGGTGTCAGAGAGTGCAACACTGGGCCTGACATTGGTGTGCTTTCACAGAGAGGAGGCAATTTTGGCTGTCACCTCTCTGGTTTCACAGAGAGGGCAACTTTTTGGCTGTCCCTGCTGTGGTGTCACGGAGACGGGAACATTGGAGCTGTCACTGCTGTGGTGTCTCAGAGAGGCAAACACTGGGCCTGTCATTGCTGTGCTGTCATGGAGAGGAGCAAAATTTGGAGCTCAAACTTGCTATGATGTCACATGTAGGGAAACAGTGGCTCTGACATTGCTGTGGTGTCCCAGAGAAGAGGAAATTTGGGCCCTCACTGCTCTGGTGTCCCAGAGAGGGGTAAAGATGGGCTCTAACTGCTATGGTGTCTCCAACAGGGTAATCCTGGGCCTAAAATTGCTGTCGTTTCACAGACAGGAGCAATTTTGGGCTGTGGCTGCACTGCTGTCCCAGCGAGTGGAACTTTGGGGCTCTCACTTCTGTGGTGGAAGAGATGAAGAAATAGGTGCTGTCAGTGCTGTTGTGGTGGGACGGAGAAGAGGAAATTTGGGCCTGTCATTGCTGTGGTGTCACAGAGAGGAGCACTTTGGAGCTCACACTGCTATGATGTCACAGGGAGGGTTACACTGGCTCTGACAATGCTGTGGTGTCACGGAGAGGAGGAAATTAGGCCTCTCCCTGCTCTGGTGTCACAGAGAGGGGGAAATTTGGGCTCTCACTGCTGTTGTATCAGTGAGGGCGTAACACTGGGGCTCTCATTTTTGTGGTGTCCCAGAGAGGATTCAATTGGAGCTCACACTTCTATGGTGTCTTAGACAGTGGAACTCTGGGCCTGACATTGCTGTGGTGTAACAGAGAGGAGGCAATTTGGCGCTGTCATTTCTGTGTTTTCACAGAGAGGCGAAGAGTCGGGCTGTCACTGCTGTGGTTTCAGCGAGAGAGTGAAATGGAGGTAGTTAGAGCTGTGATGTTACAGACAGGGGAATACTGGGACTCGGAGTGCACTGCTGTCACCGAGAGCGGAACTTTGGGGCTCTCACTGCTGTGGTGTCACAGAGAGAGAAACAGCGGTGTTGTCGCTGCTGTGGTGTCAGAGAGTGCAACACTGGTCCTGACATTGGTGTGGTTTCACAGAGAGGAGGCAATTTTGGCTGTCACCTCTCTGGTTTCACAGAGAGGGCAACTTTTTGGCTGTCCCTGCTCTGGTGTCACGGAGACGGGAATATTGGAGCTGTCACTGCTGTGGTGTCTCAGAGAGGCAAACACTGGGCCTGTCATTGCTGTGCTGTCATGGAGAGGAGCAAAATTTGGAGCTCAAACTTGCTATGATGTCACAGGTAGGGAAACAGTGGCTCTGACATTGCTGTGGTGTCCCAGAGAAGAGGAAATTTGGGCCCTCACTGCTCTGGTGTCCCAGAGAGGGGTAAAGTTGGGCTCTAACTGCTATGGTGTCTCCAACAGGGTAATCCTGGGCCTAAAATTGCTGTCGTTTCACAGACAGGAGCAATTTTGGGCTGTGGCTGCACTGCTGTCCCAGCGAGTGGAACTTTGGGGTCTCACTTCTGTGGTGGAAGAGATGAAGAAATAGGTGCTGTCAGTGCTGTTGTGGTGGGACGGAGAAGAGGAAATTTGGGCCTGTCATTGCTGTGGTGTCACAGAGAGGAGCACTTTGGAGCTCACACTGCTATGATGTCACAGGGAGGGTTACACTGGCTCTGACATTGCTGTGGTGTCATGGAGAGGAGGAAATTAGGCCTCTCCCTGCTCTGGTGTCACAGAGAGGGGGAAATTTGGGCTCTCACTGCTGTTGTATCAGTGAGGGTGTAACACTGGGGCTCTCATTTTTGTGGTGTCCCAGAGAGGATTCAATTGGAGCTCACACTTCTATGGTGTCCTAGACAGTGGAACTCTGGGCCTGACATTGCTGTGGTGTAACAGAGAGGAGGCAATTTGGCGCTGTCATTACTGTGATTTCACAGAGAGTACAAGAGTCGGGCTGTCACTGCTGGTGTTTCAGCGAGAGAGAGAAATGGAGGTAGTTAGAGCTGTGATGTTACAGACAGGGGAATACTGGGACTCGGAGTGCACTGCTGTCACCGAGAGCGCAACTTTGGGGCTCTCACTGCTGTGGTGTCACAGAGAGAGAAACAGCGGTGTTGTCGCTGCTGTGGTGTCAGAGAGTGCAACACTGGGCCTGACATTGGTGTGGTTTCACAGAGAGGAGGCAATTTTGCCTGTCACCTCTCTGGTTTCACAGAGAGGGCAACTATTTGGCTGTCCCTGATGTGTAGTCACGGATTCGGGAATATGGAGCTGTCACTGCTCTGGTGTCACAGAGAGGGGGAAATTTGGGCTCTCACTGCTGTTGTATCAGTGAGGGCGTAACACTGGGGCTTTCATTGTTGTGGTGTCCCAGAGAGGATTCAATTGGAGCTCACACTTTTATGGTGTCCTAGACAGTAGAACTCTGGGCCTGACATTGCTGTGGTGTGACAGAGAGGAAGCAATTTGGGGCTGTCATTACTGTGATTTGACAGAGGGGGGAAGAGTCGGGCTGTCACTGCTGTTGTTTCAGCGAGAGAGTGAAATGGAGGTAGTTAGAGCTGTGATGTTACTGTCAGGGGAATACTGGGACTCGGAGTGCACTGCTGTCACCGAGAGCGGAACTTTGAGGCTCTCACTGCTGTGGTGTCACAGACAGAGAAACAGCAATGTTCTCACTGATGTGGTGTAAGAGTGTGGAACACTGGGCCTGATATTGGTGTCTTTTAACAGAGAGGAGGCAATTTTTGCTGTCACCACTCTGGTTTCACAGAGAGGGCAACTTTTTGGCTGTCCCTGCTGTGTAGTCACGGAGACGGGAATATTGGAGCTGTCACTGCTCTGGTGTCACAGAGAGGGGGAAATTTGGGCTCTCACTGCTGTTGTATCAGTGAGGGCGTAACACTGGGGCTCTCATTGTCGTGGTGTCCCAGAGAGGATTCAATTGGAGCTCACACTTCTATGGTGTCCTAGACAGTGGAACTCTGGGCCTGACATTGCTGTGGTGTGACAGAGAGGAAGCAATTTGGGGCTGTCATTACTGTGATTTGACAGAGGGGGGAAGAGTCGGGCTGTCACTGCTGTTGTTTCAGCGAGAGAGTGAAATGGAGGTAGTTAGAGCTGTGATGTTACTGTCAGGGGAATACTGGGACTCGGAGTGCACTGCTGTCACCGAGAGCGGAACTTTGAGGCTCTCACTGCTGTGGTGTCACAGAGAGAGAAACACCAATGTTGTCACTGCTGTGGTGTCAGAGTGTGGAACACTGGGCCTGATATTGGTGTCTTTTAAAAGAGAGGAGGCAATTTTTGCTGTCACCACTCTGGTTTCACAGAGAGGGCAACTTTTTGGCTGTCCCTGCTGTGTAGTCACGGAGACGGGAATATTGGAGCTGTCACTGCTCTGGTGTCACAGAGAGGGTGTTATTTGGGCTCTCACTGCTGTTGTATCAGTGAGGGCGTAACACTGGGGCTCTCATTGTTGTGGTGTCCCAGAGAGGATTCAATTGGAGCTCACACTTCTATGGTGTCCTAGACAGTGGAACTCTGGGCCTGACATTGCTGTGGTGTAACAGAGAGGAGGCAATTTGGTGCTGTCATTACTGTGATTTGACAGAGAGGGGAAGAGTCGGGCTGTCACTGCTGTGGTTTCAGCGAGAGAGAGAAATGGAGGTAGTTAGAGCTGTGATGTTACAGACAGGGGAATACTGGGACTCGGAGTGCACTGCTGTCACCGAGAGCGGAACTTTGGGGCTCTCACTGCTGTGGTGTCACAGAGAAAGAAACAGCGGTGTTGTCGCTGCTGTGGTGTCAGAGAGTGCAACACTGGGCCTGACATTGGTGTGCTTTCACAGAGAGGAGGCAATTTTGGCTGTCACCTCTCTGGTTTCACAGAGAGGGCAACTTTTTGGCTGTCCCTGCTGTGGTGTCACGGAGACGGGAACATTGGAGCTGTCACTGCTGTGGTGTCTCTGAGAGGCAAACACTGGGCCTGTCATTGCTGTGCTGTCATGGACAGGAGCAAAATTTGGAGCTCAAACTTGCTATGATGTCACAGGTAGGGAAACAGTGGCTCTGACATTGCTGTGGTGTCCCAGAGAAGAGGAAATTTGGGCCCTCACTGCTCTGGTGTCCCAGAGAGGGGTAAAGTTGGGCTCTAACTGCTATGGTGTCTCCAACAGGGTAATCCTGGGCCTAAAATTGCTGTCGTTTCACAGACAGGAGCAATTTTGGGCTGTGGCTGCACTGCTGTCCCAGCGAGTGGAACTTTGGGGCTCTCACTTCTGTGGTGGAAGAGATGAAGAAATAGGTGCTGTCAGTGCTGTTGTGGTGGGACGGAGAAGAGGAAATTTGGGCCTGTCATTGCTGTGGTGTCACAGAGAGGAGCACTTTGGAGCTCACACTGCTATGATGTCACAGGGAGGGTTACACTGGCTCTGACAATGCTGTGGTGTCACGGAGAGGAGGAAATTAGGCCTCTCCCTGCTCTGGTGTCACAGAGAGGGGGAAATTTGGGCTCTCACTGCTGTTGTATCAGTGAGGGCGTAACACTGGGGCTCTCATTGTCGTGGTGTCCCAGAGAGGATTCAATTGGAGCTCACACTTCTATGGTGTCCTAGACAGTGGAACTCTGGGCCTGACATTGCTGTGGTGTAACAGAGAGGAGGCAATTTGGCGCTGTCATTTCTGTGTTTTCACAGAGAGGCGAAGAGTCGGGCTGTCACTGCTGTGGTTTCAGCGAGAGAGTGAAATGGAGGTAGTTAGAGCTGTGATGTTACAGACAGGGGAATACTGGGACTCGGAGTGCACTGCTGTCACCGAGAGCGGAACTTTGGGGCTCTCACTGCTGTGGTGTCACAGAGAGAGAAACAGCGGTGTTGTCGCTGCTGTGGTGTCAGAGAGTGGAACACTGGTCCTGACATTGGTGTGGTTTCACAGAGAGGAGGCAATTTTGGCTGTCACCTCTCTGGTTTCACAGAGAGGGCAACTTTTTGGCTGTCCCTGCTGTGGTGTCACGGAGATGGGAATATTGGAGCTGTCACTGCTGTGGTGTCTCAGAGAGGCAAACACTGGGCCTGTCATTGCTGTGCTGTCATGGAGAGGAGCAAAATTTGGAGCTCAAACTTGCTATGATGTCACAGGTAGGGAAACAGTGGCTCTGACATTGCTGTGGTGTCCCAGAGAAGAGGAAATTTGGGCCCTCACTGCTCTGGTGTCCCAGAGAGGGGTAAAGTTGGGCTCTAACTGCTATGGTGTCTCCAACAGGGTAATCCTGGGCCTAAAATTGCTGTCGTTTCACAGACAGGAGCAATTTTGGGCTGTGGCTGCACTGCTGTCCCAGCGAGTGGAACTTTGGGGCTCTCACTTCTGTGGTGGAAGAGATGAAGAAATAGGTGCTGTCAGTGCTGTTGTGGTGGGACGGAGAAGAGGAAATTTGGGCCTGTCATTGCTGTGGTGTCACAGAGAGGAGCACTTTGGAGCTCACACTGCTATGATGTCACAGGGAGGGTTACACTGGCTCTGACAATGCTGTGGTGTCACGGAGAGGAGGAAATTAGGCCTCTCCCTGCTCTGGTGTCACAGAGAGGGGGAAATTTGGGCTCTCACTGCTGTTGTATCAGTGAGGGCGTAACACTGGGGCTCTCATTTTTGTGGTGTCCCAGAGAGGATTCAATTGGAGCTCACACTTCTATGGTGTCCTAGACAGTGGAACTCTGGGCCTGACATTGCTGTGGTGTAACAGAGAGGAGGCAATTTGGCGCTGTCATTTCTGTGTTTTCACAGAGAGGCGAAGAGTCGGGCTGTCACTGCTGTGGTTTCAGCGAGAGAGTGAAATGGAGGTAGTTAGAGCTGTGATGTTACAGACAGGGGAATACTGGGACTCGGAGTGCACTGCTGTCACCGAGAGCGGAACTTTGGGGCTCTCACTGCTGTGGTGTCACAGAGAGAGAAACAGCGGTGTTGTCGCTGCTGTGGTGTCAGAGAGTGCAACACTGGTCCTGACATTGGTGTGGTTTCACAGAGAGGAGGCAATTTTGGCTGTCACCTCTCTGGTTTCACAGAGAGGGCAACTTTTTGGCTGTCCCTGCTGTGGTGTCACGGAGATGGGAATATTGGAGCTGTCACTGCTGTGGTGTCTCAGAGAGGCAAACACTGGGCCTGTCATTGCTGTGCTGTCATGGAGAGGAGCAAAATTTGGAGCTCAAACTTGCTATGATGTCACAGGTAGGGAAACAGTGGCTCTGACATTGCTGTGGTGTCCCAGAGAAGAGGAAATTTGGGCCCTCACTGCTCTGGTGTCCCAGAGAGGGGTAAAGATGGGCTCTAACTGCTATGGTGTCTCCAACAGGGTAATCCTGGGCCTAAAATTGCTGTCGTTTCACAGACAGGAGCAATTTTGGGCTGTGGCTGCACTGCTGTCCCAGCGAGTGGAACTTTGGGGCTCTCACTTCTGTGGTGGAAGAGATGAAGAAATAGGTGCTGTCAGGCCGTTGTGGTGTGATGGAGAAGAGGAAATTTGGGCCTGTCATTGCTGTGGTGTCACAGAGAGGAGCACTTTGGAGCTCACACTGCTATGATGTCACAGGGAGGGTTACACTGGCTCTGACATTGCTGTGGTGTCACAGAGAGGAGGAAATTAGGCCTCTCCCTGCTCTGGTGTCACAGAGAGGGGGAAATTTGGGCTCTCACTGCTGTTGTATCAGTGAGGGCGTAACACTGGGGCCCTCATTTTTGTGGTGTCCCAGAGAGGATTCAATTGGAGCTCACACTTCTATGGTGTCCTAGACAGTGGAACTCTGGGCCTGACATTGCTGTGGTGTAACAGAGAGGTGGCAATTTGGTGCTGTCATTACTGTGATTTCACAGAGAGGGGAAGAGTCGGGCTGTCACTGCTGTGGTTTCAGCGAGAGAGTGAAATGGAGGTAGTTAGAGCTGTGATGTTACAGACAGGGGAATACTGGGACTCGGAGTGCACTGCTGTCACCGAGAGCGGAACTTTGGGGCTCTCACTGCTGTGGTGTCACAGAGAGAGAAACAGCGGTGTTGTCGCTGCTGTGGTGTCAGAGAGTGCAACACTGGGCCTGACATTGGTGTGGTTTCACAGAGAGGAGGCAATTTTGGCTGTCACCTCTCTGGTTTCACAGAGAGGGCAACTTTTTGGCTGTCCCTGCTGTGGTGTCACGGAGACGGGAATATTGGAGCTGTCACTGCTCTGTAGTCACAGAGAGGGGGAAATTTGGGCTCTCACTGCTGTTGTATCAGTGAGGGCGTAACACTGGGGCTTTCATTGTTGTGGTGTCCCAGAGAGGATTCAATTGGAGCTCACACTTTTATGGTGTCCTAGACAGTGGAACTCTGGGCCTGACATTGCTGTGGTGTGACAGAGAGGAAGCAATTTGGGGCTGTCATTACTGTGATTTGACAGAGGGGGGAAGAGTCGGGCTGTCACTGCTGTTGTTTCAGCGAGAGAGTGAAATGGAGGTAGTTAGAGCTGTGATGTTACTGTCAGGGGAATACTGGGACTCGGAGTGCACTGCTGTCACCGAGAGCGGAACTTTGAGGCTCTCACTGCTGTGGTGTCACAGAGAGAGAAACAGCGGTGTTGTCGCTGATGTGGTGTCAGAGACTGGAACACTGGGCCTGATATTGGTGTCTTTTAAAAGAGAGGAGGCAATTTTTGCTGTCACCACTCTGGTTTCACAGAGAGGGCAACTTTTTGGCTGTCCCTGCTGTGTAGTCACGGAGACGGGAATATTGGAGCTGTCACTGCTCTGGTGTCACAGAGAGGGTGTTATTTGGGCTCTCACTGCTGTTGTATCAGTGAGGGCGTAACACTGGGGCTCTCATTGTTGTGGTGTCCCAGAGAGGATTCAATTGGAGCTCACACTTCTATGGTGTCCTAGACAGTGGAACTCTGGGCCTGACATTGCTGTGGTGTAACAGAGAGGAGGCAATTTGGTGCTGTCATTACTGTGATTTGACAGAGAGGGGAAGAGTCGGGCTGTCACTGCTGTGGTTTCAGCGAGAGAGAGAAATGGAGGTAGTTAGAGCTGTGATGTTACAGACAGGGGAATACTGGGACTCGGAGTGCACTGCTGTCACCGAGAGCGGAACTTTGGGGCTCTCACTGCTGTGGTGTCACAGAGAAAGAAACAGCGGTGTTGTCGCTGCTGTGGTGTCAGAGAGTGCAACACTGGGCCTGACATTGGTGTGCTTTCACAGAGAGGAGGCAATTTTGGCTGTCACCTCTCTGGTTTCACAGAGAGGGCAACTTTTTGGCTGTCCCTGCTGTGGTGTCACGGAGACGGGAACATTGGAGCTGTCACTGCTGTGGTGTCTCAGAGAGGCAAACACTGGGCCTGTCATTGCTGTGCTGTCATGGAGAGGAGCAAAATTTGGAGCTCAAACTTGCTATGATGTCACAGGTAGGGAAACAGTGGCTCTGACATTGCTGTGGTGTCCCAGAGAAGAGGAAATTTGGGCCCTCACTGCTCTGGTGTCCCAGAGAGGGGTAAAGTTGGGCTCTAACTGCTATGGTGTCTCCAACAGGGTAATCCTGGGCCTAAAATTGCTGTCGTTTCACAGACAGGAGCAATTTTGGGCTGTGGCTGCACTGCTGTCCCAGCGAGTGGAACTTTGGGGCTCTCACTTCTGTGGTGGAAGAGATGAAGAAATAGGTGCTGTCAGTGCTGTTGTGGTGGGACGGAGAAGAGGAAATTTGGGCCTGTCATTGCTGTGGTGTCACAGAGAGGAGCACTTTGGAGCTCACACTGCTATGATGTCACAGGGAGGGTTACACTGGCTCTGACAATGCTGTGGTGTCACGGAGAGGAGGAAATTAGGCCTCTCCCTGCTCTGGTGTCACAGAGAGGGGGAAATTTGGGCTCTCACTGCTGTTGTATCAGTGAGGGCGTAACACTGGGGCTCTCATTGTCGTGGTGTCCCAGAGAGGATTCAATTGGAGCTCACACTTCTATGGTGTCCTAGACAGTGGAACTCTGGGCCTGACATTGCTGTGGTGTAACAGAGAGGAGGCAATTTGGCGCTGTCATTTCTGTGTTTTCACAGAGAGGCGAAGAGTCGGGCTGTCACTGCTGTGGTTTCAGCGAGAGAGTGAAATGGAGGTAGTTAGAGCTGTGATGTTACAGACAGGGGAATACTGGGACTCGGAGTGCACTGCTGTCACCGAGAGCGGAACTTTGGGGCTCTCACTGCTGTGGTGTCACAGAGAGAGAAACAGCGGTGTTGTCGCTGCTGTGGTGTCAGAGAGTGGAACACTGGTCCTGACATTGGTGTGGTTTCACAGAGAGGAGGCAATTTTGGCTGTCACCTCTCTGGTTTCACAGAGAGGGCAACTTTTTGGCTGTCCCTGCTGTGGTGTCACGGAGATGGGAATATTGGAGCTGTCACTGCTGTGGTGTCTCAGAGAGGCAAACACTGGGCCTGTCATTGCTGTGCTGTCATGGAGAGGAGCAAAATTTGGAGCTCAAACTTGCTATGATGTCACAGGTAGGGAAACAGTGGCTCTGACATTGCTGTGGTGTCCCAGAGAAGAGGAAATTTGGGCCCTCACTGCTCTGGTGTCCCAGAGAGGGGTAAAGATGGGCTCTAACTGCTATGGTGTCTCCAACAGGGTAATCCTGGGCCTAAAATTGCTGTCGTTTCACAGACAGGAGCAATTTTGGGCTGTGGCTGCACTGCTGTCCCAGCGAGTGGAACTTTGGGGCTCTCACTTCTGTGGTGGAAGAGATGAAGAAATAGGTGCTGTCAGTGCTGTTGTGGTGGGACGGAGAAGAGGAAATTTGGGCCTGTCATTGCTGTGGTGTCACAGAGAGGAGCACTTTGGAGCTCACACTGCTATGATGTCACAGGGAGGGTTACACTGGCTCTGACAATGCTGTGGTGTCACGGAGAGGAGGAAATTAGGCCTCTCCCTGCTCTGGTGTCACAGAGAGGGGGAAATTTGGGCTCTCACTGCTGTTGTATCAGTGAGGGCGTAACACTGGGGCTCTCATTGTCGTGGTGTCCCAGAGAGGATTCAATTGGAGCTCACACTTCTATGGTGTCCTAGACAGTGGAACTCTGGGCCTGACATTGCTGTGGTGTAACAGAGAGGAGGCAATTTGGCGCTGTCATTTCTGTGTTTTCACAGAGAGGCGAAGAGTCGGGCTGTCACTGCTGTGGTTTCAGCGAGAGAGTGAAATGGAGGTAGTTAGAGCTGTGATGTTACAGACAGGGGAATACTGGGACTCGGAGTGCACTGCTGTCACCGAGAGCGGAACTTTGGGGCTCTCACTGCTGTGGTGTCACAGAGAGAGAAACAGCGGTGTTGTCGCTGCTGTGGTGTCAGAGAGTGCAACACTGGTCCTGACATTGGTGTGGTTTCACAGAGAGGAGGCAATTTTGGCTGTCACCTCTCTGGTTTCACAGAGAGGGCAACTTTTTGGCTGTCCCTGCTGTGGTGTCACGGAGATGGGAATATTGGAGCTGTCACTGCTGTGGTGTCTCAGAGAGGCAAACACTGGGCCTGTCATTGCTGTGCTGTCATGGAGAGGAGCAAAATTTGGAGCTCAAACTTGCTATGATGTCACAGGTAGGGAAACAGTGGCTCTGACATTGCTGTGGTGTCCCAGAGAAGAGGAAATTTGGGCCCTCACTGCTCTGGTGTCCCAGAGAGGGGTAAAGATGGGCTCTAACTGCTATGGTGTCTCCAACAGGGTAATCCTGGGCCTAAAATTGCTGTCGTTTCACAGACAGGAGCAATTTTGGGCTGTGGCTGCACTGCTGTCCCAGCGAGTGGAACTTTGGGGCTCTCACTTCTGTGGTGGAAGAGATGAAGAAATAGGTGCTGTCAGGCCGTTGTGGTGTGATGGAGAAGAGGAAATTTGGGCCTGTCATTGCTGTGGTGTCACAGAGAGGAGCACTTTGGAGCTCACACTGCTATGATGTCACAGGGAGGGTTACACTGGCTCTGACATTGCTGTGGTGTCACAGAGAGGAGGAAATTAGGCCTCTCCCTGCTCTGGTGTCACAGAGAGGGGGAAATTTGGGCTCTCACTGCTGTTGTATCAGTGAGGGCGTAACACTGGGGCCCTCATTTTTGTGGTGTCCCAGAGAGGATTCAATTGGAGCTCACACTTCGATGGTGTCCTAGACAGTGGAACTCTGGGCCTGACATTGCTGTGGTGTAACAGAGAGGTGGCAATTTGGTGCTGTCATTACTGTGATTTCACAGAGAGGGGAAGAGTCGGGCTGTCACTGCTGTGGTTTCAGCGAGAGAGTGAAATGGAGGTAGTTAGAGCTGTGATGTTACAGACAGGGGAATACTGGGACTCGGAGTGCACTGCTGTCACCGAGAGCGGAACTTTGGGGCTCTCACTGCTGTGGTGTCACAGAGAGAGAAACAGCGGTGTTGTCGCTGCTGTGGTGTCAGAGAGTGCAACACTGGGCCTGACATTGGTGTGGTTTCACAGAGAGGAGGCAATTTTGGCTGTCACCTCTCTGGTTTCACAGAGAGGGCAACTTTTTGGCTGTCCCTGCTGTGGTGTCACGGAGACGGGAATATTGGAGCTGTCACTGCTCTGTAGTCACAGAGAGGGGGAAATTTGGGCTCTCACTGCTGTTGTATCAGTGAGGGCGTAACACTGGGGCTCTCATTGTTGTGGTGTCCCAGAGAGGATTCAATTGGAGCTCACACTTCTATGGTGTCCTAGACAGTAGAACTCTGGGCCTGACATTGCTGTGGTGTGACAGAGAGGAAGCAATTTGGGGCTGTCATTACTGTGATTTGACAGAGGGGGGAAGAGTCGGGCTGTCACTGCTGTTGTTTCAGCGAGAGAGTGAAATGGAGGTAGTTAGAGCTGTGATGTTACTGTCAGGGGAATACTGGGACTCGGAGTGCACTGCTGTCACCGAGAGCGGAACTTTGAGGCTCTCACTGCTGTGGTGTCACAGAGAGAGAAACAGCAATGTTGTCACTGATGTGGTGTAAGAGTGTGGAACACTGGGCCTGATATTGGTGTCTTTTAACAGAGAGGAGGCAATTTTTGCTGTCACCACTCTGGTTTCACAGAGAGGGCAACTTTTTGGCTGTCCCTGCTGTGTAGTCACGGAGACGGGAATATTGGAGCTGTCACTGCTCTGGTGTCACAGAGAGGGGGAAATTTGGGCTCTCACTGCTGTTGTATCAGTGAGGGCGTAACACTGGGGCTCTCATTGTCGTGGTGTCCCAGAGAGGATTCAATTGGAGCTCACACTTCTATGGTGTCCTAGACAGTGGAACTCTGGGCCTGACATTGCTGTGGTGTGACAGAGAGGAAGCAATTTGGGGCTGTCATTACTGTGATTTGACAGAGGGGGGAAGAGTCGGGCTGTCACTGCTGTTGTTTCAGCGAGAGAGTGAAATGGAGGTAGTTAGAGCTGTGATGTTACTGTCAGGGGAATACTGGGACTCGGAGTGCACTGCTGTCACCGAGAGCGGAACTTTGAGGCTCTCACTGCTGTGGTGTCACAGAGAGAGAAACAGCAATGTTGTCACTGCTGTGGTGTCAGAGTGTGGAACACTGGGCCTGATATTGGTGTCTTTTAAAAGAGAGGAGGCAATTTTTGCTGTCACCACTCTGGTTTCACAGAGAGGGCAATTTTTTGGCTGTCCCTGCTGTGTAGTCACGGAGACCGGAATATTGGAGCTGTCACTGCTCTGGTGTCACAGAGAGGGTGTTATTTGGGCTCTCACTGCTGTTGTATCAGTGAGGGCGTAACACTGGGGCTCTCATTGTTGTGGTGTCCCAGAGAGGATTCAATTGGAGCTCACACTTCTATGGTGTCCTAGACAGTGGAACTCTGGGCCTGACATTGCTGTGGTGTAACAGAGAGGAGGCAATTTGGGGCTGTCATTACTGTGATTTGACAGAGAGGGGAAGAGTCGGGCTGTCACTGCTGTGGTTTCAGCGAGAGAGAGAAATGGAGGTAGTTAGAGCTGTGATGTTACAGACAGGGGAATACTGGGACTCGGAGTGCACTGCTGTCACCGAGAGCGGAACTTTGGGGCTCTCACTGCTGTGGTGTCACAGAGAAAGAAACAGCGGTGTTGTCGCTGCTGTGGTGTCAGAGAGTGCAACACTGGGCCTGACATTGGTGTGCTTTCACAGAGAGGAGGCAATTTTGGCTGTCACCTCTCTGGTTTCACAGAGAGGGCAACTTTTTGGCTGTCCCTGCTCTGGTGTCACGGAGACGGGAATATTGGAGCTGTCACTGCTGTGGTGTCTCAGAGAGGCAAACACTGGGCCTGTCATTGCTGTGCTGTCATGGAGAGGAGCAAAATTTGGAGCTCAAACTTGCTATGATGTCACAGGTAGGGAAACAGTGGCTCTGACATTGCTGTGGTGTCCCAGAGAAGAGGAAATTTGGGCCCTCACTGCTCTGGTGTCCCAGAGAGGGGTAAAGTTGGGCTCTAACTGCTATGGTGTCTCCAACAGGGTAATCCTGGGCCTAAAATTGCTGTCGTTTCACAGACAGGAGCAATTTTGGGCTGTGGCTGCACTGCTGTCCCAGCGAGTGGAACTTTGGGGCTCACACTGCTATGGTGTCCCAGAGACGGGAACATTGGAGCTGTCACTGCTATGTTGACACAGAGAGTGGAACACTGGAGCTCTCACTGCTCTGGAGTCACGGAGAGGAGGAAATTGGGCATGTCACTGCCCTGGTGTCACCGGGAATGGAAGAGTGGGGCTGTCACTGGCGTGGAGTCAGAGACAGGAGGAAATTTGGTGTGTGACTGCACTGCGGTCACAGCGAGTGGAACTTTGGAGCTCTCACTTCTGTGGTGGAAGAGATGAAGAAATAGGTGCTGTCAGTGCTGTTGTGGTGTGATGGAGAAGAGGAAATTTGGGCCTGTCATTGCTGTGGTGTCACAGAGAGGAGCACTTTGGAGCTCACACTGCTATGATGTCACAGATAGGGTAACACTGGCTCTGACATTGCTGTGGTGTCACAGAGAGGAGGAAATTAGGCCTCTCCCTGCTCTGGTGTCACAGAGAGGGGGATATTTGGGCTCTCACTGCTGTTGTATCAGTGAGGGCGTAACACTGGGGCTCTCATTGTTGTGGTGTCCCAGAGAGGATTCAATTGGAGCTCACACTTCTATGGTGTCCTAGACAGTGGAACTCTGGGCCTGACATTGCTGTGGTGTAACAGAGAGGAGGCAATTTGGGGCTGTCATTGCTGTGATTTGACAGAGAGGGGAAGAGTCGGGCTGTCACTGCTGTTGTTTCAGCGAGATAGTGAAATGGAGGTAGTTAGAGCTGTGATGTTACAGACAGGGGAATACTGGGACTCGGAGTGCACTGCTGTCACCGAGAGCGGAACTTTGGGGCTCTCACTGCTGTGGTGTCACAGAGAGAGAAACAGCGGTGTTGTCGCTGCTGTGGTGTCAGAGAGTGCAACACTGGGCCTGACATTGGTGTGGTTTCACAGAGAGGAGGCAATTTTGGCTGTCACCTCTCTGGTTTCACAGAGAGGGCAACTTTTTGGCTGTCCCTGCTGTGGTGTCACGGAGACGGGAATATTGGAGCTGTCACTGCTGTGGTGTCTCAGAGAGGCAAACACTGGGCCTGTCATTGCTGTGCTGTCATGGAGAGGAGCAAAATTTGGAGCTCAAACTTGCTATGATGTCACAGGTAGGGAAACAGTGGCTCTGACATTGCTGTGGTGTCCCAGAGAAGAGGAAATTTGGGCCCTCACTGCTCTGGTGTCCCAGAGAGGGGTAAAGTTGGGCTCTAACTGCTATGGTGTCTCCAACAGGGTAATCCTGGGCCTAAAATTGCTGTCGTTTCACAGACAGGAGCAATTTTGGGCTGTGGCTGCACTGCTGTCCCAGCGAGTGGAACTTTGGGGCTCACACTGCTATGGTGTCCCAGAGACGGGAACATTGGAGCTGTCACTGCTATGTTGACACAGAGAGTGGAACACTGGAGCTCTCACTGCTCTGGAGTCACGGAGAGGAGGAAATTGGGCATGTCACTGCCCTGGTGTCACCGGGAATGGAAGAGTGGGGCTGTCACTGGCGTGGAGTCAGAGACAGGAGGAAATTTGGTGTGTGACTGCACTGCGGTCACAGCGAGTGGAACTTTGGAGCTCTCACTTCTGTGGTGGAAGAGATGAAGAAATAGGTGCTGTCAGTGCTGTTGTGGTGTGATGGAGAAGAGGAAATTTGGGCCTGTCATTGCTGTGGTGTCACAGAGAGGAGCACTTTGGAGCTCACACTGCTATGATGTCACAGATAGGGTAACACTGGCTCTGACATTGCTGTGGTGTCACAGAGAGGAGGAAATTAGGCCTCTCCCTGCTCTGGTGTCACAGAGAGGGGGATATTTGGGCTCTCACTGCTGTTGTATCAGTGAGGGCGTAACACTGGGGCTCTCATTGTTGTGGTGTCCCAGAGAGGATTCAATTGGAGCTCACACTTCTATGGTGTCCTAGACAGTGGAACTCTGGGCCTGACATTGCTGTGGTGTAACAGAGAGGAGGCAATTTGGGGCTGTCATTGCTGTGATTTGACAGAGAGGGGAAGAGTCGGGCTGTCACTGCTGTTGTTTCAGCGAGATAGTGAAATGGAGGTAGTTAGAGCTGTGATGTTACAGACAGGGGAATACTGGGACTCGGAGTGCACTGCTGTCACCGAGAGCGGAACTTTGGGGCTCTCACTGCTGTGGTGTCACAGAGAGAGAAACAGCGGTGTTGTCACTGCTGTGGTGTCAGAGAGTGCAACACTGGGCCTGACATTGGTGTGGTTTGACAGAGAGGAGGCAATTTTGGCTGTCACCTCTCTGGTTTCACAGAGAGGGCAACTTTTTGGCTGTCCCTGCTGTGGTGTCACGGAGACGGGAATATTGGAGCTGTCACTGCTGTGGTGTCTCAGAGAGGCAAACACTGGGCCTGTCATTGCTGTGCTGTCATGGGGAGGAGCAAAATTTGGAGCTCAAACTTGCTATGATGTCACAGGTAGGGTAAGAGTGGCTCTGACATTGCTGTGGTGTCCCAGAGAAGAGAAAATTTGGGCCCTCACTGCTCTGGTGTCCCAGAGAGGGGTAAAGATGGGCTCTAACTGCTATGGTGTCTCCAACAGGGTAATCCTGGGCCTAAAATTGCTGTCGTTTCACAGAGAGGAGCAATTTTGGGCTGTGGCTGCACTGCGGTCACAGCGAGTGGAACTTTGGGGCTCTCACTTCTGTGGTGGAAGAGATGAAGAAATAGGTGCTGTCAGTGCTGTTGTGGTGGGACGGAGAAGAGGAAATTTGGGCCTGTCATTGCTGTGGTGCCACAGAGAGGAGCAATTTGGAGCTCACACTGCTATGATGTCACAGGGAGGGTTACACTGGCTCTGACATTGCTGTGGTGTCACAGACAGGAGGAAATTAGGCCTCTCCCTGCTCTGGTGTCACAGAGAGGGGGAAATTTGGGCTCTCACTGCTGTTGTATCAGTGAGGGCGTAACACTGGGGCTCTCATTGTTGTGGTGTCCCAGAGAGGATTCAATTGGAGCTCACACTTCTATGGTGTCCTAGACAGTGGAACTCTGGGCCTGACATTGCTGTGGTGTAACAGAGAGGAGGCAATTTGGGGCTGTCATTACTGTGATTTCACAGAGAGTACAAGAGTCGGGCTGTCACTGCTGGTGTTTCAGCGAGAGAGAGAAATGGAGGTAGTTAGAGCTGTGATGTTACAGACAGGGGAATACTGGGACTTGGAGTGCACTGCTGTCACCGAGAGCGGAACTTTGGGGCTCTCACTGCTGTGGTGTCACAGAGAGAGAAACAGCGGTGTTGTCGCTGCTGTGGTGTAAGAGTGGAAAACTGGGCCTGACATTGGTGTGCTTTCACAGAGAGGAGGCAATTTTGGCTGTCACCTCTCTGGTTTCACAGAGAGGGCAACTTTTTGGCTGTCCCTGCTGTGGTGTCACAGAGAGGAGGAAATTAGGCCTCTCCCTGCTCTGGTGTCACAGAGAGGGGGAAATTTGGGCTCTCACTGCTGTTGTATCAGTGAGGGTGTAACACTGGGGCTCTCATTTTTGTGGTGTCCCAGAGAGGATTAAATTGGAGCTCACACTTCTATGGTGTCCTAGACAGTGGAACTCTGGGCCTGACATTGCTGTGGTGTAACAGAGAGGAGGCAATTTGGCGCTGTCATTACTGTGATTTGACAGAGAGGGGAAGAGTCGGGCTGTCACTGCTGTGGTTTCAGCGAGAGAGTGAAATGGAGGTAGTTAGAGCTGTGATGTTACAGACAGGGGAATACTGGGACTCGGAGTGCACTGCTGTCACCGAGAGCGGAACTTTGAGGCTCTCACTGCTGTGGTGTCACAGAGAGAGAAACAGCGGTGTTGTCGCTGCTGTGGTGTCAGAGTGTGGAACACTGGGCCTGATATTGGTGTCTTTTAACAGAGAGGAGGCAATTTTGGCTGTCACCTCTCTGGTTTCACAGAGAGGGCAACTTTTTGGCTGTCCCTGCTCTGGTGTCACGGAGACGGGAATATTGGAGTTGTCACTGCTGTGGTGTCTCAGAGAGGCAAACACTGGGCCTGTCATTGCTGTGCTGTCATGGAGAGGAGCAAAATTTGGAGCTCAAACTTGCTATGATGTCACAGGTAGGGAAACAGTGGCTTTGACATTGCTGTGGTGTCCCAGAGAAGAGGAAATTTGGGCCCTCACTGCTCTGGTGTCACAGAGAGGGGTAAAGTTGGGTTCTAACTGCTATGGTGTCTCCAACAGGGTAATCCTTGGCCTAAAATTGCTATCGTTTCACAGACAGGAGCAATTTTGGGCTGTGGCTGCACTGCTGTCCCAGCGAGTTGAACTTTGGGGCTCACACTGCTATGGTGTCCCAGAGACGGGAACATTGGAGCTGTCACTGCTATGTTGACGCAGAGAGTGGAACACTGGAGCTCTCACTGCTCTGAAGTCACAGAGAGGAGGAAATTGGGCATGTCACTGCCCTGGTGTCACCGGGAATGGAAGAGTGGGGCTGTCACTGGCGTGGAGTCAGAGACAGGAGGAAATTTGGTGTGTGACTGCACTGCGGTCACAGCGAGTGGAACTTTGGGGCTCTCACTTCTGTGGTGGAAGAGATGAAGAAATAGGTGCTGTCAGTGCTGTTGTGGTGGGACGGAGAAGAGGAAATTTGGGCCTGTCATTGCTGTGGTGCCACAGAGAGGAGCAATTTGGAGCTCACACTGCTATGATGTCACAGGGAGGGTTACACTGGCTCTGACATTGCTGTGGTGTCACAGACAGGAGGAAATTAGGCCTCTCCCTGCTCTGGTGTCACAGAGAGGGGGAAATTTGGGCTCTCACTGCTGTTGTATCAGTGAGGGCGTAACACTGGGGCTCTCATTGTCGTGGTGTCCCAGAGAGGATTCAATTGGAGCTCACACTTCTATGGTGTCCTAGACAGTGGAACTCTGGGCCTGACATTGCTGTGGTGTAACAGAGAGGAGGCAATTTGGTGCTGTCATTACTGTGATTTGACAGAGAGGGGAAGAGTCGGGCTGTCACTGCTGTTGTTTGAGCGAGAGAGTGAAATGGAGGTAGTTAGAGCTGTGATGTTACTGTCAGGGGAATACTGGGACTCGGAGTGCACTGCTGTCACCGAGAGCGGAACTTTGAGGCTCTCACTGCTGTGGTGTCACAGAGAGAGAAACAGCGGTGTTGTCGCTGCTGTGGTGTCAGAGAGTGCAACACTGGGCCTGACATTGGTGTGGTTTCACAGAGAGGAGGCAATTTTGCCTGTCACCTCTCTGGTTTCACAGAGAGGGCAACTATTTGGCTGTCCCTGATGTGGTGTCACAGAGAGGAGGAAATTAGGCCTCTCCCTGCTCTGGTGTCACAGAGAGGGGGAAATTTGGGCTCTCACTGCTGTTGTATCAGTGAGGGTGTAACACTGGGGCTCTCATTTTTGTGGTGTCCCAGAGAGGATTAAATTGGAGCTCACACTTCTATGGTGTCCTAGACAGTGGAACTCTGGGCCTGACATTGCTGTGGTGTAACAGAGAGGAGGCAATTTGGCGCTGTCATTACTGTGATTTCACAGAGAGGGGAAGAGTCGGGCTGTCACTGCTGTGGTTTCAGCGAGAGAGTGAAATGGAGGTAGTTAGAGCTGTGATGTTACTGTCAGGGGAATACTGGGACTCGGAGTGCACTGCTGTCACCGAGAGCGGAACTTTGAGGCTCTCACTGCTGTGGTGTCACAGAGAGAGAAACAGCGGTGTTGTCGCTGCTGTGGTGTCAGAGTGTGGAACACTGGGCCTGATATTGGTGTCTTTTAACAGAGAGGAGGCAATTTTGGCTGTCACCTCTCTGGTTTCACAGAGAGGGCAACTTTTTGGCTGTCCCTGCTCTGGTGTCACGGAGACGGGAATATTGGAGTTGTCACTGCTGTGGTGTCTCAGAGAGGCAAACACTGGGCCTGTCATTGCTGTGCTGTCATGGAGAGGAGCAAAATTTGGAGCTCAAACTTGCTATGATGTCACAGGTAGGGAAACAGTGGCTTTGACATTGCTGTGGTGTCCCAGAGAAGAGGAAATTTGGGGCCTCACTGCTCTGGTGTCACAGAGAGGGGTAAAGTTGGGTTCTAACTGCTATGGTGTCTCCAACAGGGTAATCCTTGGCCTAAAATTGCTATCGTTTCACAGACAGGAGCAATTTTGGGCTGTGGCTGCACTGCTGTCCCAGCGAGTTGAACTTTGGGGCTCACACTGCTATGGTGTCCCAGAGACGGGAACATTGGAGCTGTCACTGCTATGTTGACGCAGAGAGTGGAACACTGGAGCTCTCACTGCTCTGAAGTCACAGAGAGGAGGAAATTGGGCATGTCACTGCCCTGGTGTCACCGGGAATGGAAGAGTGGGGCTGTCACTGGCGTGGAGTCAGAGACAGGAGGAAATTTGGTGTGTGACTGCACTGCGGTCACAGCGAGTGGAACTTTGGGGCTCTCACTTTTGTGGTGGAAGAGATGAAGAAATAGGTGCTGTCAGTGCTGTTGTGGTATGATGGAGAAGAGGAAATTTGGGCCTGTCATTGCTGTGGTGTCACAGAGAGGAGCACTTTGGAGCTCACACTGCTATGATGTCACAGGGAGGGTTACACTGGCTCTGACATTGCTGTGGTGTCACAGAGAGGCGGAAATTAGGCCTCTCCCTGCTCTGGTGTCACAGAGAGGGGGAAATTTGGGCTCTCACTGCTGTTGTATCAGTGAGGGCGTAACACTGGGGCTCTCATTGTCGTGGTGTCCCAGAGAGGATTCAATTGGAGCTCACACTTCTATGGTGTCCTAGACAGTGGAACTCTGGGCCTGACATTGCTGTGGTGTAACAGAGAGGAGGCAATTTGGTGCTGTCATTACTGTGATTTGACAGAGAGGGGAAGAGTCGGGCTGTCACTGCTGTTGTTTGAGCGAGAGAGTGAAATGGAGGTAGTTAGAGCTGTGATGTTACAGACAGGGGAATACTGGGACTCGGAGTGCACTGCTGTCACCGAGAGCGGAACTTTGGGGCTCTCACTGCTGTGGTGTCACAGAGAGAGAAACAGCGGTGTTGTCGCTGCTGTGGTGTCAGAGAGTGCAACACTGGGCCTGACATTGGTGTGGTTTCACAGAGAGGAGGCAATTTTGGCTGTCACCTCTCTGGTTTCACAGAGAGGGCAACTTTTTGGCTGTCCCTGCTGTGGTGTCACGGAGACGGGAATATTGGAGCTGTCACTGCTGTGGTGTCTCAGAGAGGCAAACACTGGGCCTGTCATTGCTGTGCTGTCATGGAGAGGAGCAAAATTTGGAGCTCAAACTTGCTATGATGTCACAGGTAGGGTAAGAGTTGCTCTGACATTGCTGTGGTGTCCCAGAGAAGAGAAAATTTGGGCCCTCACTGCTCTGGTGTCACAGAGAGGGGTAAAGATGGGCTCTACCTGCTATGGTGTCTCCAACAGGGTAATCCTGGGCCTAAAATTGCTGTCGTTTCACAGACAGGAGCAATTTTGGGCTGTGGCTGCACTGCTGTCCCAGCGAGTGGAACTTTGGGGCTCTCACTTCTGTGGTGGAAGAGATGAAGAAATAGGTGCTGTCAGTGCTGTTGTGGTGGGACGGAGAAGAGGAAATTTGGGCCTGTCATTGCTGTGGTGTCACAGAGAGGAGCACTTTGGAGCTCACACTGCTATGATGTCACAGGGAGGGTTACACTGGCTCTGACATTGCTGTGGTGTCATGGAGAGGAGGAAATTAGGCCTCTCCCTGCTCTGGTGTCACAGAGAGGGGGAAATTTGGGCTCTCACTGCTGTTGTATCAGTGAGGGCGTAACACTGGGGCTCTCATTTTTGTGGTGTCCCAGAGAGGATTCAATTGGAGCTCACACTTCTATGGTGTCCTAGACAGTGGAACTCTGGGCCTGACATTGCTGTGGTGTAACAGAGAGGAGGCAATTTGGGGCTGTCATTACTGTGATTTCACAGAGAGTACAAGAGTCGGGCTGTCACTGCTGGTGTTTCAGCGAGAGAGAGAAATGGAGGTAGTTAGAGCTGTGATGTTACAGACAGGGGAATACTGGGACTCGGAGTGCACTGCTGTCACCGAGAGCGGAACTTTGGGGCTCTCACTGCTGTGGTGTCACAGAGAGAGAAACAGCGGTGTTGTCGCTGCTGTGGTGTAAGAGTGGAACACTGGGCCTGACATTGGTGTGATTTCACAGAGAGGAGGCAATTTTGGCTGTCACCTCTCTGGTTTCACAGAGAGGGCAACTTTTTGGCTGTCCCTGCTGTGTAGTCATGGAGACGGGAGTATTGGAGCTGTCTCTGCTCTGGTGTCACAGAGAGGGGGATATTTGGGCTCTCACTGCTGTTGTATCAGTGAGGGCGTAACACTGGGGCTCTCATTGTTGTGGTGTCCCAGAGAGGATTCAATTGGAGCTCACACTTCTATGGTGTCCTAGACAGTGGAACTCTGGGCCTGACATTGCTGTGGTGTGACAGAGAGGAAGCAATTTGGGGCTGTCATTACTGTGATTTCACAGAGAGGGGAAGAGTCGGGTTGTCACTCCTGTGGTTTCAGCGAGACAGTGAAATGGAGGTAGTTAGAGCTGTGATGTTACAGACAGGGGAATACTGGGACTCGGAGTGCACTGCTGTCACCGAGAGCGGAACTTTGAGGCTTCACTGCTGTGGTGTCACAGAGAGAGAAACAGCAGTGTTGTCACTGCTGTGGTGTCAGAGTGTGGAACACTGGACCTGATATTGGTGTCTTTTAACAGAGACGAGGCAATTTTTGCTGTCACCTCTCTGGTTTCACAGAGAGGGCAACTTTTTGGCTGTCCCTGCTGTGTAGTCACAGAGACGGGAATATTGGAGCTGTCACTGCTGTGGTGTCTCAGAGAGGCAAACACTGGGCCTGTCATTGCTGTGCTGTCATGGGGAGGAGCAAAATTTGGAGCTCAAACTTGCTATGATGTCACAGGTAGGGTAAGAGTTGCTCTGACATTGCTGTGGTGTCCCAGAGAAGAGGAAATTTGGGCCCTCACTGCTCTGGTGTCCCAGAGAGGGGTAAAGATGGGCTCTAACTGCTATGGTGTCTCCAACAGGGTAATCCTGGGCCTAAAATTGCTGTCGTTTCACAGAGAGGAGCAATTTTGGGCTGTGGCTGCACTGCTGTCCCAGCAAGTGGAACTTTGGGGCTCTCACTTCTGTGGTGGAAGAGATGAAGAAATAGGTGCTGTCAGTGCTGTTGTGGTGGGACGGAGAAGAGGAAATTTGGGCCTGTCATTGCTGTGGTGTCACAGAGAGGAGCACTTTGGAGCTCACACTGCTATGATGTCACAGGGAGGGTTACACTGGCTCTGACATTGCTGTGGTGTCACAGACAGGAGGAAATTATGTCTCTCCCTGCTCTGGTGTCACAGAGAGGGGGAAATTTGGGCTCTCACTGCTGTTGTATCAGTGAGGGCGTAACACTGGGGCTCTCATTGTTGTGGTGTCCCAGAGAGGATTCAATTGGAGCTCACACTTCTATGGTGTCCTAGACAGTGGAACTCTGGGCCTGACATTGCTGTGGTGTGACAGAGAGGAGGCAATTTGGGGCTGTCATTACTGTGATTTCACAGAGAGGGGAAGAGTCGGGCTGTCACTGCTGTGGTTTCAGCGAGAGAGTGAAATGGAGGTAGTTAGAGCTGTGATGTTACTGACAGGGGAATACTGGGACTCGGAGTGCACTGCTGTCACCGAGAGCAGAACTTTGGGGCTCTCACTGCTGTGGTGTCACAGAGAGAGAAACAGCGGTGTTGTCGCTGCTGTGGTGTAAGAGTGGAACACTGGGCCTGACATTGGTGTGGTTTCACAGAGAGGAGGCAATTTTGGCTGTCACCTCTCTGGTTTCACAGAGAGGGCAACTTTTTGGCTGTCCCTGCTGTGTAGTCATGGAGACGGGAGTATTGGAGCTGTCTCTGCTCTGGTGTCACAGAGAGGGGGATATTTGGGCTCTCACTGCTGTTGTATCAGTGAGGGCGTAACACTGGGGCTCTCATTGTTGTGCTGTCCCAGAGAGGATTCAATTGGAGCTCACACTTCTATGGTGTCCTAGACAGTGGAACTCTGGGCCTGACATTGCTGTGGTGTGACAGAGAGGAAGCAATTTGGGGCTGTCATTACTGTGATTTGACAGAGAGGGGAAGAGTCGGGCTGTCACTGCTGTGGTTTCAGCAAGAGAGTGAAATGGAGGTAGTTAGAGCTGTGATGTTACAGACAGGGGAATACTGGGACTCGGAGTGCACTGCTGTCACCGAGAGCGGAACTTTGAGGCTTCACTGCTGTGGTGTCACAGAGAGAGAAACAGCGGTGTTGTCGCTGCTGTGGTGTCAGAGAGTGGAACACTGGGCCTGACATTGGTGTGCTTTCACAGAGAGGAGGCAATTTTGGCTGTCACCTCTCTGGTTTCACAGAGAGGGCAACTTTTTGGCTGTCCCTGCTGTGGTGTCACGGAGACGGGAATATTGGAGCTGTCACTGCTGTGGTGTCTCAGAGAGGCAAACACTGGGCCTGTCATTGCTGTGCTGTCATGGGGAGGAGCAAAATTTGGAGCTCAAACTTGCTATGATGTCACAGGTAGGGAAACAGTGGCTCTGACATTGCTGTGGTGTCCCAGAGAAGAGGAAATTTGGGCCCTCACTGCTCTGGTGTCCCAGAGAGGGGTAAAGATGGGCTCTAACTGCTATGGTGTCTCCAACAGGGTAATCCTGGGCCTAAAATTGCTGTCGTTTCACAGACAGGAGCAATTTTGGGCTGTGGCTGCACTGCTGTCCCAGCGAGTTGAACTTTGGGGCTCACACTGCTATGGTGTCCCAGATACGGGAACATTGGAGCTGTCACTGCTATGTTGACGCAGAGAGTGGAACACTGGAGCTCTCACTGCTCTGAAGTCACAGAGAGGAGGAAATTGGGCATGTCACTGCCCTGGTGTCACCGGGAATGGAAGAGTGGGGCTGTCACTGGCGTGGAGTCAGAGACAGGAGGAAATTTGGTGTGTGACTGCACTGCGGTCACAGCGAGTGGAACTTTGGGGCTCTCACTTCTGTGGTGGAAGAGATGAAGAAATAGGTGCTGTCAGTGCTGTTGTGGTATGATGGAGAAGAGGAAATTTGGGCCTGTCATTGCTGTGGTGTCACAGAGAGGAGCACTTTGGAGCTCCCACTGCTATGATGTCACAGGGAGGGTTACACTGGCTCTGACATTGCTGTGGTGTCACAGAGAGGCGGAAATTAGGCCTCTCCCTGCTCTGGTGTCACAGAGAGGGGGAAATTTGGGCTCTCACTGCTGTTGTATCAGTGAGGGCGTAACACTGGGGCTCTCATTGTCGTGGTGTCCCAGAGAGGATTCAATTGGAGCTCACACTTCTATGGTGTCCTAGACAGTGGAACTCTGGGCCTGACATTGCTGTGGTGTAACAGAGAGGAGGCAATTTGGCGCTGTCATTACTGTGATTTGACAGAGAGGGGAAGAGTCGGGCTGTCACTGCTGTTGTTTGAGCGAGAGAGTGAAATGGAGGTAGTTAGAGCTGTGATGTTACAGACAGGGGAATACTGGGACTCGGAGTGCACTGCTGTCACCGAGAGCGGAACTTTGGGGCTCTCACTGCTGTGGTGTCACAGAGAGAGAAACAGCGGTGTTGTCGCTGCTGTGGTGTCAGAGAGTGCAACACTGGGCCTGACATTGGTGTGCTTTCACAGAGAGGAGGCAATTTTGGCTGTCACCTCTCTGGTTTCACAGAGAGGGCAACTTTTTGGCTGTCCCTGCTGTGGTGTCACGGAGACGGGAATATTGGAGCTGTCACTGCTGTGGTGTCTCAGAGAGGCAAACACTGGGCCTGTCATTGCTGTGCTGTCATGGAGAGGAGCAAAATTTGGAGCTCAAACTTGCTATGATGTCACAGGTAGGGTAAGAGTTGCTCTGACATTGCTGTGGTGTTACAGAGAAGAGAAAATTTGGGCCTCACTGCTCTGGTGTCCCAGAGAGGGGTAAAGTTGGGCTCTAACTGCTATGGTGTCTCCAACAGGGTAATCCTGGGCCTAAAATTGCTGTCGTTTCACAGACAGGAGCAATTTTGGGCTGTGGCTGCACTGCTGTCCCAGCGAGTGGAACTTTGGGGCTCTCACTTCTGTGGTGGAAGAGATGAAGAAATAGGTGCTGTCAGTGCTGTTGTGGTGGGACGGAGAAGAGGAAATTTGGGCCTGTCATTGCTGTGGTGTCACAGAGAGGAGCACTTTGGAGCTCACACTGCTATGATGTCACAGGGAGGGTTACACTGGCTCTGACATTGCTGTGGTGTCATGGAGAGGAGGAAATTAGGCCTCTCCCTGCTCTGGTGTCACAGAGAGGAGGAAATTTGGGCTCTCACTGCTGTTGTATCAGTGAGGGCGTAACACTGGGGCTCTCATTTTTGTGGTGTCCCAGAGAGGATTCAATTGGAGCTCACACTTCTATGGTGTCCTAGACAGTGGAACTCTGGGCCTGACATTGCTGTGGTGTAACAGAGAGGAGGCAATTTGGGGCTGTCATTACTGTGATTTCACAGAGAGTACAAGAGTCGGGCTGTCACTGCTGGTGTTTCAGCGAGAGAGAGAAATGGAGGTAGTTAGAGCTGTGATGTTACAGACAGGGGAATACTGGGACTCGGAGTGCACTGCTGTCACCGAGAGCGCAACTTTGGGGCTCTCACTGCTGTGGTGTCACAGAGAGAGAAACAGCGGTGTTGTCGCTGCTGTGGTGTCAGAGAGTGCAACACTGGGCCTGACATTGGTGTGGTTTCACAGAGAGGAGGCAATTTTGGCTGTCACCTCTCTGGTTTCACAGAGAGGGCAACTATTTGGCTGTCCCTGCTATGTAGTCACGGAGACGGGAATATGGAGCTGTCACTGCTCTGGTGTCACAGAGAGGGGGAAATTTGGGCTCTCACTGCTGTTGTATCAGTGAGGGCGTAACACTGAGGCTCTCATTGTCGTGGTGTCCCAGAGAGGATTCAATTGGAGCTCACACTTCTATGGTGTCCTAGACAGTGGAACTCTGGGCCTGACATTGCTGTGGTGTAACAGAGAGGAGGCAATTTGGCGCTGTCATTACTGTGATTTCACAGAGAGGGGAAGAGTCGGGCTGTCACTGCTGTGGTTTCAGCGAGAGAGTGAAATGGAGGTAGTTAGAGCTGTGATGTTACTGTCAGGGGAATACTGGGACTCGGAGTGCACTGCTGTCACCGAGAGCGGAACTTTGAGGCTCTCACTGCTGTGGTGTCACAGAGAGAGAAACAGCAATGTTGTCACTGATGTGGTGTCAGAGTGTGGAACACTGGGCCTGATATTGGTGTCTTTTAAAAGAGAGGAGGCAATTTTTGCTGTCACCACTCTGGTTTCACAGAGAGGGCAACTATTTGGCTGTCCCTGCTGTGTAGTCACGGAGACGGGAATATTGGAGCTGTCACTGCTCTGGTGTCACAGAGAGGGGGTTATTTGGGCTCTCACTGCTGTTGTATCAGTGAGGGCGTAACACTGGGGCTCTAATTGTTGTGGTGTCCCAGAGAGGATTCAATTGGAGCTCACACTTCTATGGTGTCCTAGACAGTGGAACTCTGGGCCTGACATTGCTGTGGTGTGACAGAGAGGAGGCAATTTGGGGCTGTCATTACTGTGATTTGACAGAGAGGGGAAGAGTCGGGCTGTCACTGCTGTGGTTTCAGCGAGAGAGTGAAATGGAGGTAGTTAGAGCTGTGATGTTACAGACAGGGGAATACTGGGACTCGGAGTGCACTGCTGTCACCGAGAGCGGAACTTTGAGGCTTCACTGCTGTGGTGTCACAGAGAGAGAAACAGCGGTGTTGTCGCTGCTGTGGTGTCAGAGAGTGCAACACTGGGCCTGACATTGGTGTGCTTTCACAGAGAGGAGGCAATTTTGGCTGTCACCTCTCTGGTTTCACAGAGAGGGCAACTTTTTGGCTGTCCCTGCTGTGGTGTCACGGAGACGGGAATATTGGAGCTGTCACTGCTGTGGTGTCTCAGAGAGGCAAACACTGGGCCTGTCATTGCTGTGCTGTCATGGGGAGGAGCAAAATTTGGAGCTCAAACTTGCTATGATGTCACAGGTAGGGAAACAGTGGCTCTGACATTGCTGTGGTGTCCCAGAGAAGAGGAAATTTGGGCCCTCACTGCTCTGGTGTCCCAGAGAGGGGTAAAGATGGGCTCTAACTGCTATGGTGTCTCCAACAGGGTAATCCTGGGCCTAAAATTGCTGTCGTTTCACAGACAGGAGCAATTTTGGGCTGTGGCTGCACTGCTGTCCCAGCGAGTTGAACTTTGGGGCTCACACTGCTATGGTGTCCCAGAGACGGGAACATTGGAGCTGTCACTGCTATGTTGACGCAGAGAGTGGAACACTGGAGCTCTCACTGCTCTGAAGTCACAGAGAGGAGGAAATTGGGCATGTCACTGCCCTGGTGTCACCGGGAATGGAAGAGTGGGGCTGTCACTGGCGTGGAGTCAGAGACAGGAGGAAATTTGGTGTGTGACTGCACTGCGGTCACAGCGAGTGGAACATTGGGGCTCTCACTTTTGTGGTGGAAGAGATGAAGAAATAGGTGCTGTCAGTGCTGTTGTGGTATGATGGAGAAGAGGAAATTTGGGCCTGTCATTGCTGTGGTGTCACAGAGAGGAGCACTTTGGAGCTCACACTGCTATGATGTCACAGGGAGGGTTACACTGGCTCTGACATTGCTGTGGTGTCACAGAGAGGCGGAAATTAGGCCTCTCCCTGCTCTGGTGTCACAGAGAGGGGGAAATTTGGGCTCTCACTGCTGTTGTATCAGTGAGGGCGTAACACTGGGGCTCTCATTGTCGTGGTGTCCCAGAGAGGATTCAATTGGAGCTCACACTTCTATGGTGTCCTAGACAGTGGAACTCTGGGCCTGACATTGCTGTGGTGTAACAGAGAGGAGGCAATTTGGGGCTGTCATTACTGTGATTTGACAGAGAGGGGAAGAGTCGGGCTGTCACTGCTGTTGTTTGAGCGAGAGAGTGAAATGGAGGTAGTTAGAGCTGTGATGTTACAGACAGGGGAATACTGGGACTCGGAGTGCACTGCTGTCACCGAGAGCGGAACTTTGGGGCTCTCACTGCTGTGGTGTCACAGAGAGAGAAACAGCGGTGTTGTCGCTGCTGTGGTGTCAGAGAGTGCAACACTGGGCCTGACATTGGTGTGCTTTCACAGAGAGGAGGCAATTTTGGCTGTCACCTCTCTGGTTTCACAGAGAGGGCAACTTTTTGGCTGTCCCTGCTGTGGTGTCACGGAGACGGGAATATTGGAGCTGTCACTGCTGTGGTGTCTCAGAGAGGCAAACACTGGGCCTGTCATTGCTGTGCTGTCATGGAGAGGAGCAAAATTTGGAGCTCAAACTTGCTATGATGTCACAGGTAGGGTAAGAGTTGCTCTGACATTGCTGTGGTGTCCCAGAGAAGAGAAAATTTGGGCCTCACTGCTCTGGTGTCCCAGAGAGGGGTAAAGTTGGGCTCTAACTGCTATGGTGTCTCCAACAGGGTAATCCTGGGCCTAAAATTGCTGTCGTTTCACAGACAGGAGCAATTTTGGGCTGTGGCTGCACTGCTGTCCCAGCGAGTGGAACTTTGGGGCTCTCACTTCTGTGGTGGAAGAGATGAAGAAATAGGTGCTGTCAGTGCTGTTGTGGTGGGACGGAGAAGAGGAAATTTGGGCCTGTCATTGCTGTGGTGTCACAGAGAGGAGCACTTTGGAGCTCACACTGCTATGATGTCACAGGGAGGGTTACACTGGCTCTGACATTGCTGTGGTGTCACAGAGAGGAGGAAATTAGGCCTCTCCCTGCTCTGGTGTCACAGAGAGGGGGAAATTTGGGCTCTCACTGCTGTTGTATCAGTGAGGGCGTAACACTGGGGCCCTCATTTTTGTGGTGTCCCAGAGAGGATTCAATTGGAGCTCACACTTCTATGGTGTCCTAGACAGTGGAACTCTGGGCCTGACATTGCTGTGGTGTAACAGAGAGGAGGCAATTTGGGGCTGTCATTACTGTGATTTCACAGAGAGGGGAAGAGTCGGGCTGTCACTGCTATGGTTTCAGCGAGAGAGTGAAATGGAGGTAGTTAGAGCTGTGATGTTACAGACAGGGGAATACTGGGACTCGGAGTGCACTGCTGTCACCGAGAGCGGAACTTTGGGGCTCTCACTGCTGTGGTGTCACAGAGAGAGAAACAGCGGTGTTGTCGCTGCTGTGGTGTCAGAGAGTGCAACACTGGGCCTGACATTGGTGTGGTTTCACAGAGAGGAGGCAATTTTGGCTGTCACCTCTCTGGTTTCACAGAGAGGGCAACTTTTTGGCTGTCCCTGCTGTGGTGTCACGGAGATGGGAATATTGGAGCTGTCACTGCTCTGGAGTCACAGAGAGGGGGAAATTTGGGCTCTCACTGCTGTTGTATCAGTGAGGGCGTAACACTGGGGCTTTCATTGTTGTGGTGTCCCAGAGAGGATTCAATTGGAGCTCACACTTCTATGGTGTCCTAGACAGTAGAACTCTGGGCCTGACATTGCTGTGGTGTGACATAGAGGAAGCAATTTGGGGCTGTCATTACTGTGATTTGACAGAGGGGGGAAGAGTCGGGCTGTCACTGCTGTTGTTTCAGCGAGAGAGTGAAATGGAGGTAGTTAGAGCTGTGATGTTACTGTCAGGGGAATACTGGGACTCGGAGTGCACTGCTGTCACCGAGAGCGGAACTTTGAGGCTCTCACTGCTGTGGTGTCACAGAGAGAGAAACAGCAATGTTGTCACTGATGTGGTGTCAGAGTGTGGAACACTGGGCCTGATATTGGTGTCTTTTAAAAGAGAGGAGGCAATTTTTGCTGTCACCACTCTGGTTTCACAGAGAGGGTAACTTTTTGGCTGTCCCTGCTCTGGTGTCACGGAGACGGGAATATTGGAGCTGTCACTGCTCTGCTGTCACAGAGAGGGGGTTATTTGGGCTCTCACTGCTGTTGTATCAGTGAGGGCGTAACACTGGGGCTCTCATTGTTGTGGTGTCCCAGAGAGGATTCAATTGGAGCTCACACTTCTATGGTGTCCTAGACAGTGGAACTCTGGGCCTGACATTGCTGTGGTGTAACAGAGAGGAGGCAATTTGGGGCTGTCATTACTGTGATTTGACAGAGAGGGGAAGAGTCGGGCTGTCACTGCTGTGGTTTCAGCGAGAGAGAGAAATGGAGGTAGTTAGAGCTGTGATGTTACAGACAGGGGAATACTGGGACTCGGAGTGCACTGCTGTCACCGAGAGCGGAACTTTGGGGCTCTCACTGCTGTGGTGTCACAGAGAGAGAAACAGCGGTGTTGTCGCTGCTGTGGTGTCAGAGAGTGGAACACTGGTCCTGACATTGGTGTGGTTTCACAGAGAGGAGGCAATTTTGGCTGTCACCTCTCTGGTTTCACAGAGAGGGCAACTTTTTGGCTGTCCCTGCTCTGGTGTCACGGAGACAGGAACATTGGAGCTGTCACTGCTGTGGTGTCTCAGAGAGGCAAACACTGGGCCTGTCATTGCTGTGCTGTCATGGAGAGGAACAAAATTTGGAGCTCAAACTTGCTATGATGTCACAGGTAGGGAAACAGTGGCTCTGACATTGCTGTGGTGTCCCAGAGAAGAGGAAATTTGGGCCCTCACTGCTCTGGTGTCCCAGAGAGGGGTAAAGTTGGGCTCTAACTGCTATGGTGTCTCCAACAGGGTAATCCTGGGCCTAAAATTGCTGTCGTTTCACAGAGAGGAGCAATTTTGGGCTGTGGCTGCACTGCTGTCCCAGCGAGTGGAACTTTGGGGCTCTCACTTCTGTGGTGGAAGAGATGAAGAAATAGGTGCTGTCAGTGCTGTTGTGGTGGGACGGAGAAGAGGAAATATGGGCCTGTCATTGCTGTGGTGTCACAGAGAGGAGCACTTTGGAGCTCACACTGCTATGATGTCACAGGGAGGGTTACACTGGCTCTGACAATGCTGTGGTGTCACGGAGAGAAGGAAATTAGGCCTCTCCCTGCTCTGGTGTCACAGAGAGGGGGAAATTTGGGCTCTCACTGCTGTTGTATCAGTGAGGGCGTAACACTGGGGCTCTCATTTTTGTGGTGTCCCAGAGAGGATTCAATTGGAGCTCACACTTCTATGGTGTCCTAGACAGTGGAACTCTGGGCCTGACATTGCTGTGGTGTAACAGAGAGGAGGCAATTTGGCGCTGTCATTTCTGTGTTTTCACAGAGAGGGGAAGAGTCGGGCTGTCACTGCTGTGGTTTCAGCGAGAGAGTGAAATGGAGGTAGTTAGAGCTGTGATGTTACAGACAGGGGAATACTGGGACTCGGAGTGCACTGCTGTCACCGAGAGCGGAACTTTGGGGCTCTCACTGCTGTGGTGTCACAGAGAGAGAAACAGCGGTGTTGTCGCTGCTGTGGTGTCAGAGAGTGGAACACTGGTCCTGACATTGGTGTGGTTTCACAGAGAGGAGGCAATTTTGGCTGTCACCTCTCTGGTTTCACAGAGAGGGCAACTTTTTGGCTGTCCCTGCTGTGGTGTCACGGAGATGGGAATATTGGAGCTGTCACTGCTGTGGTGTCTCAGAGAGGCAAACACTGGGCCTGTCATTGCTGTGCTGTCATGGAGAGGAGCAAAATTTGGAGCTCAAACTTGCTATGATGTCACAGGTAGGGAAACAGTGGCTCTGACATTGCTGTGGTGTCCCAGAGAAGAGGAAATTTGGGCCCTCACTGCTCTGGTGTCCCAGAGAGGGGTAAAGATGGGCTCTAACTGCTATGGTGTCTCCAACAGGGTAATCCTGGGCCTAAAATTGCTGTCGTTTCACAGACAGGAGCAATTTTGGGCTGTGGCTGCACTGCTGTCCCAGCGAGTGGAACTTTGGGGCTCTCACTTCTGTGGTGGAAGAGATGAAGAAATAGGTGCTGTCAGGCCGTTGTGGTGTGATGGAGAAGAGGAAATTTGGGCCTGTCATTGCTGTGGTGTCACAGAGAGGAGCACTTTGGAGCTCACACTGCTATGATGTCACAGGGAGGGTTACACTGGCTCTGACATTGCTGTGGTGTCACAGAGAGGAGGAAATTAGGCCTCTCCCTGCTCTGGTGTCACAGAGAGGGGGAAATTTGGGCTCTCACTGCTGTTGTATCAGTGAGGGCGTAACACTGGGGCCCTCATTTTTGTGGTGTCCCAGAGAGGATTCAATTGGAGCTCACACTTCGATGGTGTCCTAGACAGTGGAACTCTGGGCCTGACATTGCTGTGGTGTAACAGAGAGGTGGCAATTTGGTGCTGTCATTACTGTGATTTCACAGAGAGGGGAAGAGTCGGGCTGTCACTGCTGTGGTTTCAGCGAGAGAGTGAAATGGAGGTAGTTAGAGCTGTGATGTTACAGACAGGGGAATACTGGGACTCGGAGTGCACTGCTGTCACCGAGAGCGGAACTTTGGGGCTCTCACTGCTGTGGTGTCACAGAGAGAGAAACAGCGGTGTTGTCGCTGCTGTGGTGTCAGAGAGTGCAACACTGGGCCTGACATTGGTGTGCTTTCACAGAGAGGAGGCAATTTTGGCTGTCACCTCTCTGGTTTCACAGAGAGGGCAACTTTTTGGCTGTCCCTGCTGTGGTGTCACGGAGACGGGAACATTGGAGCTGTCACTGCTGTGGTGTCTCAGAGAGGCAAACACTGGGCCTGTCATTGCTGTGCTGTCATGGAGAGGAGCAAAATTTGGAGCTCAAACTTGCTATGATGTCACAGGTAGGGAAACAGTGGCTCTGACATTGCTGTGGTGTCCCAGAGAAGAGGAAATTTGGGCCCTCACTGCTCTGGTGTCCCAGAGAGGGGTAAAGTTGGGCTCTAACTGCTATGGTGTCTCCAACAGGGTAATCCTGGGCCTAAAATTGCTGTCGTTTCACAGACAGGAGCAATTTTGGGCTGTGGCTGCACTGCTGTCCCAGCGAGTGGAACTTTGGGGCTCTCACTTCTGTGGTGGAAGAGATGAAGAAATAGGTGCTGTCAGTGCTGTTGTGGTGGGACGGAGAAGAGGAAATTTGGGCCTGTCATTGCTGTGGTGTCACAGAGAGGAGCACTTTGGAGCTCACACTGCTATGATGTCACAGGGAGGGTTACACTGGCTCTGACAATGCTGTGGTGTCACGGAGAGGAGGAAATTAGGCCTCTCCCTGCTCTGGTGTCACAGAGAGGGGGAAATTTGGGCTCTCACTGCTGTTGTATCAGTGAGGGCGTAACACTGGGGCTCTCATTTTTGTGGTGTCCCAGGGAGGATTCAATTGGAGCTCACACTTCTATGGTGTCCTAGACAGTGGAACTCTGGGCCTGACATTGCTGTGGTGTAACAGAGAGGAGGCAATTTGGCGCTGTCATTTCTGTGTTTTCACAGAGAGGCGAAGAGTCGGGCTGTCACTGCTGTGGTTTCAGCGAGAGAGTGAAATGGAGGTAGTTAGAGCTGTGATGTTACAGACAGGGGAATACTGGGACTCGGAGTGCACTGCTGTCACCGAGAGCGGAACTTTGGGGCTCTCACTGCTGTGGTGTCACAGAGAGAGAAACAGCGGTGTTGTCGCTGCTGTGGTGTCAGAGAGTGGAACACTGGGCCTGACATTGGTGTGGTTTCACAGAGAGGAGGCAATTTTGGCTGTCACCTCTCTGGTTTCACAGAGAGGGCAACTTTTTGGCTGTCCCTGCTGTGGTGTCACGGAGACGGGAACATTGGAGCTGTCACTGCTGTGGTGTCTCAGAGAGGCAAACACTGGGCCTGTCATTGCTGTGCTGTCATGGAGAGGAGCAAAATTTGGAGCTCAAACTTCCTATGATGTCACAGGTAGGGAAACAGTGGCTCTGACATTGCTGTGGTGTCCCAGAGAAGAGGAAATTTGGGCCCTCACTGCTCTGGTGTCCCAGAGAGGGGTAAAGTTGGGCTCTAACTGCTATGGTGTCTCCAACAGGGTAATCCTGGGCCTAAAATTGCTGTCGTTTCACAGAGAGGAGCAATTTTGGGCTGTGGCTGCACTGCTGTCCCAGCGAGTGGAACTTTGGGGCTCTCACTTCTGTGGTGGAAGAGATGAAGAAATAGGTGCTGTCAGTGCTGTTGTGGTGGGACGGAGAAGAGGAAATTTGGGCCTGTCATTGCTGTGGTGTCACAGAGAGGAGCACTTTGGAGCTCACACTGCTATGATGTCACAGGGAGGGTTACACTGGCTCTGACAATGCTGTGGTGTCACGGAGAGGAGGAAATTAGGCCTCTCCCTGCTCTGGTGTCACAGAGAGGGGGAAATTTGGGCTCTCACTGCTGTTGTATCAGTGAGGGCGTAACACTGGGGCTCTCATTTTTGTGGTGTCCCAGAGAGGATTCAATTGGAGCTCACACTTCTATGGTGTCCTAGACAGTGGAACTCTGGGCCTGACATTGCTGTGGTGTAACAGAGAGGAGGCAATTTGGCGCTGTCATTTCTGTGTTTTCACAGAGAGGCGAAGAGTCGGGCTGTCACTGCTGTGGTTTCAGCGAGAGAGTGAAATGGAGGTAGTTAGAGCTGTGATGTTACAGACAGGGGAATACTGGGACTCGGAGTGCACTGCTGTCACCAAGAGCGGAACTTTGGGGCTCTCACTGCTGTGGTGTCACAGAGAGAGAAACAGCGGTGTTGTCGCTGCTGTGGTGTCAGAGAGTGGAACACTGGTCCTGACATTGGTGTGGTTTCACAGAGAGGAGGCAATTTTGGCTGTCACCTCTCTGGTTTCACAGAGAGGGCAACTTTTTGGCTGTCCCTGCTCTGGTGTCACGGAGATGGGAATATTGGAGGTGTCACTGCTGTGGTGTCTCAGAGAGGCAAACACTGGGCCTGTCATTGCTGTGCTGTCATGGAGAGGAGCAAAATTTGGAGCTCAAACTTGCTATGATGTCACAGGTAGGGAAACAGTGGCTCTGACATTGCTGTGGTGTCCCAGAGAAGAGGAAATTTGGGCCCTCACTGCTCTGGTGTCCCAGAGAGGGGTAAAGTTGGGCTCTAACTGCTATGGTGTCTCCAACAGGGTAATCCTGGGCCTAAAATTGCTGTCGTTTCACAGACAGGAGCAATTTTGGGCTGTGGCTGCACTGCTGTCCCAGCGAGTGGAACTTTGGGGCTCTCACTTCTGTGGTGGAAGAGATGAAGAAATAGGTGCTGTCAGGCCGTTGTGGTGTGATGGAGAAGAGGAAATTTGGGCCTGTCATTGCTGTGGTGTCACAGAGAGGAGCACTTTGGAGCTCACACTGCTATGATGTCACAGGGAGGGTTACACTGGCTCTGACATTGCTGTGGTGTCACAGAGAGGAGGAAATTAGGCCTCTCCCTGCTCTGGTGTCACAGAGAGGGGGAAATTTGGGCTCTCACTGCTGTTGTATCAGTGAGGGCGTAACACTGGGGCTCTCATTTTTGTGGTGTCCCAGAGAGGATTCAATTGGAGCTCACACTTCTATGGTGTCCTAGACAGTGGAACTCTGGGCCTGACATTGCTGTGGTGTAACAGAGAGGAGGCAATTTGGCGCTGTCATTTCTGTGTTTTCACAGAGAGGCGAAGAGTCGGGCTGTCACTGCTGTGGTTTCAGCGAGAGAGTGAAATGGAGGTAGTTAGAGCTGTGATGTTACAGACAGGGGAATACTGGGACTCGGAGTGCACTGCTGTCACCGAGAGCGGAACTTTGGGGCTCTCACTGCTGTGGTGTCACAGAGAGAGAAACAGCGGTGTTGTCGCTGCTGTGGTGTCAGAGAGTGCAACACTGGGCCTGACATTGGTGTGGTTTCACAGAGAGGAGGCAATTTTGGCTGTCACCTCTCTGGTTTCACAGAGAGGGCAACTTTTTGGCTGTCCCTGCTGTGGTGTCACGGAGATGGGAATATTGGAGCTGTCACTGCTGTGGTGTCTCAGAGAGGCAAACACTGGGCCTGTCATTGCTGTGCTGTCATGGAGAGGAGCAAAATTTGGAGCTCAAACTTGCTATGATGTCACAGGTAGGGAAACAGTGGCTCTGACATTGCTGTGGTGTCCCAGAGAAGAGGAAATTTGGGCCCTCACTGCTCTGGTGTCCCAGAGAGGGGTAAAGTTGGGCTCTAACTGCTATGGTGTCTCCAACAGGGTAATCCTGGGCCTAAAATTGCTGTCGTTTCACAGACAGGAGCAATTTTGGGCTGTGGCTGCACTGCTGTCCCAGCGAGTGGAACTTTAGGGCTCACACTGCTATGGTGTCCCAGAGACGGGAACATTGGAGCTGTCACTGCTATGTTGACACAGAGAGTGGAACACTGGAGCTCTCACTGCTCTGGAGTCACGGAGAGGAGGAAATTGGGCATGTCACTGCCCTGGTGTCACCGGGAATGGAAGAGTGGGGCTGTCACTGGCGTGGAGTCAGAGACAGGAGGAAATTTGGTGTGTGACTGCACTGCGGTCACAGCGAGTGGAACTTTGGAGCTCTCACTTCTGTGGTGGAAGAGATGAAGAAATAGGTGCTGTCAGTGCTGTTGTGGTGTGATGGAGAAGAGGAAATTTGGGCCTGTCATTGCTGTGGTGTCACAGAGAGGAGCACTTTGGAGCTCACACTGCTATGATATCACAGGGAGGGTAACACTGGCTCTGACATTGCTGTGGTGTCACAGAGAGGAGGAAATTAGGCCTCTCCCTGCTCTGGTGTCACAGAGAGGGGGATATTTGGGCTCTCACTGCTGTTGTATCAGTGAGGGCGTAACACTGGGGCTCTCATTGTTGTGGTGTCCCAGAGAGGATTCAATTGGAGCTCACACTTCTATGGTGTCCTAGACAGTGGAACTCTGGGCCTGACATTGCTGTGGTGTAACAGAGAGGAGGCAATTTGGGGCTGTCATTGCTGTGATTTGACAGAGAGGGGAAGAGTCGGGCTGTCACTGCTGTTGTTTCAGCGAGAGAGTGAAATGGAGGTAGTTAGAGCTGTGATGTTACAGACAGGGGAATACTGGGACTCGGAGTGCACTGCTGTCACCGAGAGCGGAACTTTGGGGCTCTCACTGCTGTGGTGTCACAGAGAGAGAAACAGCGGTGTTGTCGCTGCTGTGGTGTCAGAGAGAGGAACACTGGACCTGATATTGGTGTCTTTTAACAGAGTCGAGGCAATTTTGGCTGTCACCTCTCTGGTTTCACAGAGAGGGCAACTTTTTGGCTGTCCCTGCTCTGGTGTCACGGAGACGGGAATATTGGAGCTGTCACTGCTGTGGTGTCTCAGAGAGGCAAACACTGGGCCTGTCATTGCTGTGCTGTCATGGAGAGGAGCAAAATTTGGAGCTCAAACTTGCTATGATGTCACAGGTAGGGTAAGAGTGGCTCTGACATTGCTGTGGTGTCCCAGAGAAGAGGAAATTTGGGCCCTCACTGCTCTGGTGTCCCAGAGAGGGGTAAAGATGGGCTCTAACTGCTATGGTGTCTCCAACAGGGTAATCCTGGGCCTAAAATTGCTGTCGTTTCACAGACAGGAGCAATTTTGGGCTGTGGCTGCACTGCTGTCCCAGCGAGTGGAACTTTGCGGCTCTCACTTCTGTGGTGGAAGAGATGAAGAAATAGGTGCTGTCAGTGCTGTTGTGGTGGGACGGAGAAGAGGAAATTTGGGCCTGTCATTGCTGTGGTGTCACAGAGAGGAGCACTTTGGAGCTCACACTGCTATGATGTCACAGGGAGGGTTACACTGGCTCTGACAATGCTGTGGTGTCACAGAGAGGAGGAAATTAGGCCTCTCCCTGCTCTGGTGTCACAGAGAGGGGGAAATTTGGGCTCTCACTGCTGTTGTATCAGTGAGGGCGTAACACTGGGGCTCTCATTGTCGTGGTGTCCCAGAGAGGATTCAATTGGAGCTCACACTTCTATGGTGTCCTAGACAGTGGAACTCTGGGCCTGACATTGCTGTGGTGTGACAGAGAGGAAGCAATTTGGGGCTGTCATTACTGTGATTTGACAGAGGGGGGAAGAGTCGGGCTGTCACTGCTGTTGTTTCAGCGAGAGAGTGAAATGGAGGTAGTTAGAGCTGTGATGTTACTGACAGGGGAATACTGGGACTCGGAGTGCACTGCTGTCACCGAGAGCGGAACTTTGAGGCTCTCACTGCTGTGGTGTCACAGAGAGAGAAACAGCAATGTTGTCACTGCTGTGGTGTCAGAGTGTGGAACACTGGGCCTGATATTGGTGTCTTTTAAAAGAGAGGAGGCAATTTTTGCTGTCACCACTCTGGTTTCACAGAGAGGGCAACTTTTTGGCTGTCCCTGCTGTGTAGTCACGGAGACGGGAATATTGGAGCTGTCACTGCTCTGGTGTCACAGAGAGGGGGTTATTTGGGCTCTCACTGCTGTTGTATCAGTGAGGGCGTAACACTGGGGCTCTCATTGTTGTGGTGTCCCAGAGAGGATTCAATTGGAGCTCACACTTCTATGGTGTCCTAGACAGTGGAACTCTGGGCCTGACATTGCTGTGGTGTGACAGAGAGGAGGCAATTTGGGGCTGTCATTACTGTGATTTGACAGAGAGGGGAAGAGTCGGGCTGTCACTGCTGTGGTTTCAGCGAGAGAGAGAAATGGAGGTAGTTAGAGCTGTGATGTTACAGACAGGGGAATACTGGGACTCGGAGTGCACTGCTGTCACCGAGAGCGGAACTTTGGGGCTCTCACTGCTGTGGTGTCACAGAGAAAGAAACAGCGGTGTTGTCGCTGCTGTGGTGTCAGAGAGTGCAACACTGGGCCTGACATTGGTGTGCTTTCACAGAGAGGAGGCAATTTTGGCTGTCACCTCTCTGGTTTCACAGAGAGGGCAACTTTTTGGCTGTCCCTGCTGTGGTGTCACGGAGACGGGAACATTGGAGCTGTCACTGCTGTGGTGTCTCAGAGAGGCAAACACTGGGCCTGTCATTGCTGTGCTGTCATGGAGAGGAGCAAAATTTGGAGCTCAAACTTGCTATGATGTCACAGGTAGGGAAACAGTGGCTCTGACATTGCTGTGGTGTCCCAGAGAAGAGGAAATTTGGGCCCTCACTGCTCTGGTGTCCCAGAGAGGGGTAAAGTTGGGCTCTAACTGCTATGGTGTCTCCAACAGGGTAATCCTGGGCCTAAAATTGCTGTCGTTTCACAGACAGGAGCAATTTTGGGCTGTGGCTGCACTGCTGTCCCAGCGAGTGGAACTTTGGGGCTCTCACTTCTGTGGTGGAAGAGATGAAGAAATAGGTGCTGTCAGTGCTGTTGTGGTGGGACGGAGAAGAGGAAATTTGGGCCTGTCATTGCTGTGGTGTCACAGAGAGGAGCACTTTGGAGCTCACACTGCTATGATGTCACAGGGAGGGTTACACTGGCTCTGACAATGCTGTGGTGTCACGGAGAGGAGGAAATTAGGCCTCTCCCTGCTCTGGTGTCACAGAGAGGGGGAAATTTGGGCTCTCACTGCTGTTGTATCAGTGAGGGCGTAACACTGGGGCTCTCATTTTTGTGGTGTCCCAGAGAGGATTCAATTGGAGCTCACACTTCTATGGTGTCCTAGACAGTGGAACTCTGGGCCTGACATTGCTGTGGTGTAACAGAGAGGAGGCAATTTGGCGCTGTCATTTCTGTGTTTTCACAGAGAGGCGAAGAGTCGGGCTGTCACTGCTGTGGTTTCAGCGAGAGAGTGAAATGGAGGTAGTTAGAGCTGTGATGTTACAGACAGGGGAATACTGGGACTCGGAGTGCACTGCTGTCACCGAGAGCGGAACTTTGGGGCTCTCACTGCTGTGGTGTCACAGAGAGAGAAACAGCGGTGTTGTCGCTGCTGTGGTGTCAGAGAGTGGAACACTGGTCCTGACATTGGTGTGGTTTCACAGAGAGGAGGCAATTTTGGCTGTCACCTCTCTGGTTTCACAGAGAGGGCAACTTTTTGGCTGTCCCTGCTCTGGTGTCACGGAGATGGGAATATTGGAGCTGTCACTGCTGTGGTGTCTCAGAGAGGCAAACACTGGGCCTGTCATTGCTGTGCTGTCATGGAGAGGAGCAAAATTTGGAGCTCAAACTTGCTATGATGTCACAGGTAGGGAAACAGTGGCTCTGACATTGCTGTGGTGTCCCAGAGAAGAGGAAATTTGGGCCCTCACTGCTCTGGTGTCCCAGAGAGGGGTAAAGTTGGGCTCTAACTGCTATGGTGTCTCCAACAGGGTAATCCTGGGCCTAAAATTGCTGTCGTTTCACAGACAGGAGCAATTTTGGGCTGTGGCTGCACTGCTGTCCCAGCGAGTGGAACTTTGGGGCTCACACTGCTATGGTGTCCCAGAGACGGGAACATTGGAGCTGTCACTGCTATGTTGACACAGAGAGTGGAACACTGGAGCTCTCACTGCTCTGGAGTCACGGAGAGGAGGAAATTGGGCATGTCACTGCCCTGGTGTCACCGGGAATGGAAGAGTGGGGCTGTCACTGGCGTGGAGTCAGAGACAGGAGGAAATTTGGTGTGTGACTGCACTGCGGTCACAGCGAGTGGAACTTTGGAGCTCTCACTTCTGTGGTGGAAGAGATGAAGAAATAGGTGCTGTCAGTGCTGTTGTGGTGTGATGGAGAAGAGGAAATTTGGGCCTGTCATTGCTGTGGTGTCACAGAGAGGAGCACTTTGGAGCTCACACTGCTATGATATCACAGGGAGGGTAACACTGGCTCTGACATTGCTGTGGTGTCACAGAGAGGAGGAAATTAGGCCTCTCCCTGCTCTGGTGTCACAGAGAGGGGGATATTTGGGCTCTCACTGCTGTTGTATCAGTGAGGGCGTAACACTGGGGCTCTCATTGTTGTGGTGTCCCAGAGAGGATTCAATTGGAGCTCACACTTCTATGGTGTCCTAGACAGTGGAACTCTGGGCCTGACATTGCTGTGGTGTAACAGAGAGGAGGCAATTTGGGGCTGTCATTACTGTGATTTCACAGAGAGGGGAAGAGTCGGGCTGTCACTGCTGTGGTTTCAGCGAGAGAGTGAAATGGAGGTAGTTAGAGCTGTGATGTTACTGACAGGGGAATACTGGGACTCGGTGTGCACTGCTGTCACCGAGAGAGGAACTTTGGGGCTCTCACTGCTGTGGTGTCACAGAGAGAGAAACAGCGGTGTTGTCGCTGCTGTGGTGTCAGAGAGTGGAACACTGGGCCTGACATTGGTGTGGTTTCACAGAGAGGAGGCAATTTTGGCTGTCACCTCTCTGGTTTCACAGAGAGGGCAACTTTTTGGCTGTCCCTGCTGTGGTGTCACGGAGACGGGAACATTGGAGCTGTCACTGCTGTGGTGTCTCAGAGAGGCAAACACTGGGCCTGTCATTGCTGTGCTGTCATGGAGAGGAGCAAAATTTGGAGCTCAAACTTCCTATGATGTCACAGGTAGGGAAACAGTGGCTCTGACATTGCTGTGGTGTCCCAGAGAAGAGGAAATTTGGGCCCTCACTGCTCTGGTGTCCCAGAGAGGGGTAAAGTTGGGCTCTAACTGCTATGGTGTCTCCAACAGGGTAATCCTGGGCCTAAAATTGCTGTCGTTTCACAGACAGGAGCAATTTTGGGCTGTGGCTGCACTGCTGTCCCAGCGAGTGGAACTTTGGGGCTCTCACTTCTGTGGTGGAAGAGATGAAGAAATAGGTGCTGTCAGTGCTGTTGTGGTGGGACGGAGAAGAGGAAATTTGGGCCTGTCATTGCTGTGGTGTCACAGAGAGGAGCACTTTGGAGCTCACACTGCTATGATGTCACAGGGAGGGTTACACTGGCTCTGACATTGCTGTGGTGTCACGGAGAGGAGGAAATTAGGCCTCTCCCTGCTCTGGTGTCACAGAGAGGGGGAAATTTGGGCTCTCACTGCTGTTGTATCAGTGAGGGCGTAACACTGGGGCTCTCATTTTTGTGGTGTCCCAGAGAGGATTCAATTGGAGCTCACACTTCTATGGTGTCCTAGACAGTGGAACTCTGGGCCTGACATTGCTGTGGTGTAACAGAGAGGAGGCAATTTGGCGCTGTCATTTCTGTGTTTTCACAGAGAGGCGAAGAGTCGGGCTGTCACTGCTGTGGTTTCAGCGAGAGAGTGAAATGGAGGTAGTTAGAGCTGTGATGTTACAGACAGGGGAATACTGGGACTCGGAGTGCACTGCTGTCACCGAGAGCGGAACTTTGGGGCTCTCACTGCTGTGGTGTCACAGAGAGAGAAACAGCGGTGTTGTCGCTGCTGTGGTGTCAGAGAGTGGAACACTGGTCCTGACATTGGTGTGGTTTCACAGAGAGGAGGCAATTTTGGCTGTCACCTCTCTGGTTTCACAGAGAGGGCAACTTTTTGGCTGTCCCTGCTGTGGTGTCACGGAGATGGGAATATTGGAGCTGTCACTGCTGTGGTGTCTCAGAGAGGCAAACACTGGGCCTGTCATTGCTGTGCTGTCATGGAGAGGAGCAAAATTTGGAGCTCAAACTTGCTATGATGTCACAGGTAGGGAAACAGTGGCTCTGACATTGCTGTGGTGTCCCAGAGAAGAGGAAATTTGGGCCCTCACTGCTCTGGTGTCCCAGAGAGGGGTAAAGTTGGGCTCTAACTGCTATGGTGTCTCCAACAGGGTAATCCTGGGCCTAAAATTGCTGTCGTTTCACAGACAGGAGCAATTTTGGGCTGTGGCTGCACTGCTGTCCCAGCGAGTGGAACTTTGGGGCTCACACTGCTATGGTGTCCCAGAGACGGGAACATTGGAGCTGTCACTGCTATGTTGACACAGAGAGTGGAACACTGGAGCTCTCACTGCTCTGGAGTCACGGAGAGGAGGAAATTGGGCATGTCACTGCCCTGGTGTCACCGGGAATGGAAGAGTGGGGCTGTCACTGGCGTGGAGTCAGAGACAGGAGGAAATTTGGTGTGTGACTGCACTGCGGTCACAGCGAGTGGAACTTTGGAGCTCTCACTTCTGTGGTGGAAGAGATGAAGAAATAGGTGCTGTCAGTGCTGTTGTGGTGTGATGGAGAAGAGGAAATTTGGGCCTGTCATTGCTGTGGTGTCACAGAGAGGAGCACTTTGGAGCTCACACTGCTATGATATCACAGGGAGGGTAACACTGGCTCTGACATTGCTGTGGTGTCACAGAGAGGAGGAAATTAGGCCTCTCCCTGCTCTGGTGTCACAGAGAGGGGGATATTTGGGCTCTCACTGCTGTTGTATCAGTGAGGGCGTAACACTGGGGCTCTCATTGTTGTGGTGTCCCAGAGAGGATTCAATTGGAGCTCACACTTCTATGGTGTCCTAGACAGTGGAACTCTGGGCCTGACATTGCTGTGGTGTAACAGAGAGGAGGCAATTTGGGGCTGTCATTACTGTGATTTCACAGAGAGGGGAAGAGTCGGGCTGTCACGGCTGTGGTTTCAGCGAGAGAGTGAAATGGAGGTAGTTAGAGCTGTGATGTTACTGACAGGGGAATACTGGGACTCGGTGTGCACTGCTGTCACCGAGAGAGGAACTTTGGGGCTCTCACTGCTGTGGTGTCACAGAGAGAGAAACAGCGGTGTTGTCGCTGCTGTGGTGTCAGAGAGTGGAACACTGGGCCTGACATTGGTGTGGTTTCACAGAGAGGAGGCAATTTTGGCTGTCACCTCTCTGGTTTCACAGAGAGGGCAACTTTTTGGCTGTCCCTGCTGTGGTGTCACGGAGACGGGAACATTGGAGCTGTCACTGCTGTGGTGTCTCAGAGAGGCAAACACTGGGCCTGTCATTGCTGTGCTGTCATGGAGAGGAGCAAAATTTGGAGCTCAAACTTCCTATGATGTCACAGGTAGGGAAACAGTGGCTCTGACATTGCTGTGGTGTCCCAGAGAAGAGGAAATTTGGGCCCTCACTGCTCTGGTGTCCCAGAGAGGGGTAAAGTTGGGCTCTAACTGCTATGGTGTCTCCAACAGGGTAATCCTGGGCCTAAAATTGCTGTCGTTTCACAGACAGGAGCAATTTTGGGCTGTGGCTGCACTGCTGTCCCAGCGAGTGGAACTTTGGGGCTCTCACTTCTGTGGTGGAAGAGATGAAGAAATAGGTGCTGTCAGTGCTGTTGTGGTGGGACGGAGAAGAGGAAATTTGGGCCTGTCATTGCTGTGGTGTCACAGAGAGGAGCACTTTGGAGCTCACACTGCTATGATGTCACAGGGAGGGTTACACTGGCTCTGACATTGCTGTGGTGTCACGGAGAGGAGGAAATTAGGCCTCTCCCTGCTCTGGTGTCACAGAGAGGGGGAAATTTGGGCTCTCACTGCTGTTGTATCAGTGAGGGCGTAACACTGGGGCCCTCATTTTTGTGGTGTCCCAGAGAGGATTCAATTGGAGCTCACACTTCTATGGTGTCCTAGACAGTGGAACTCTGGGCCTGACATTGCTGTGGTGTAACAGAGTGGAGGCAATTTGGGGCTGTCATTTCTGTGTTTTCACAGAGAGGCGAAGAGTCGGGCTGTCACTGCTGTGGTTTCAGCGAGAGAGTGAAATGGAGGTAGTTAGAGCTGTGATGTTACAGACAGGGGAATACTGGGACTCGGAGTGCACTGCTGTCACCGAGAGCGCAACTTTGGGGCTCTCACTGCTGTGGTGTCACAGAGAGAGAAACAGCGGTGTTGTCGCTGCTGTGGTGTCAGAGAGTGGAACACTGGGCCTGACATTGGTGTGGTTTCACAGAGAGGAGGCAATTTTGGCTGTCACCTCTCTGGTTTCACAGAGAGGGCAACTTTTTGGCTGTCCCTGCTGTGGTGTCACGGAGACGGGAATATTGGAGCTGTCACTGCTCTGTAGTCACAGAGAGGGGGAAATTTGGGCTCTCACTGCTGTTGTATCAGTGAGGGCGTAACACTGGGGCTTTCATTGTTGTGGTGTCCCAGAGAGGATTCAATTGGAGCTCACACTTCTATGGTGTCCTAGACAGTAGAACTCTGGGCCTGACATTGCTGTGGTGTGACAGAGAGGAAGCAATTTGGGGCTGTCATTACTGTGATTTGACAGAGGGGGGAAGAGTCGGGCTGTCACTGCTGTTGTTTCAGCGAGAGAGTGAAATGGAGGTAGTTAGAGCTGTGATGTTACTGTCAGGGGAATACTGGGACTCGGAGTGCACTGCTGTCACCGAGAGCGGAACTTTGAGGCTCTCACTGCTGTGGTGTCACAGAGAGAGAAACAGCGGTGTTGTCGCTGCTGTGGTGTCAGAGAGAGGAACACTGGACCTGATATTGGTGTCTTTTAACAGAGTCGAGGCAATTTTGGCTGTCACCTCTCTGGTTTCACAGAGAGGGCAACTTTTTGGCTGTCCCTGCTCTGGTGTCACGGAGACGGGAACATTGGAGCTGTCACTGCTGTGGTGTCTCAGAGAGGCAAACACTGGGCCTGTCATTGCTGTGCTGTCATGGAGAGGAGCAAAATTTGGAGCTCAAACTTGCTATGATGTCACAGGTAGGGAAACAGTGGCTCTGACATTGCTGTGGTGTCCCAGAGAAGAGGAAATTTGGGCCCTCACTGCTCTGGTGTCCCAGAGAGGGGTAAAGTTGGGCTCTAACTGCTATGGTGTCTCCAACAGGGTAATCCTGGGCCTAAAATTGCTGTCGTTTCACAGACAGGAGCAATTTTGGGCTGTGGCTGCACTGCTGTCCCAGCGAGTGGAACTTTGGGGCTCTCACTTCTGTGGTGGAAGAGATGAAGAAATAGGTGCTGTCAGTGCTGTTGTGGTGGGACGGAGAAGAGGAAATTTGGGCCTGTCATTGCTGTGGTGTCACAGAGAGGAGCACTTTGGAGCTCACACTGCTATGATGTCACAGGGAGGGTTACACTGGCTCTGACAATGCTGTGGTGTCACGGAGAGGAGGAAATTAGGCCTCTCCCTGCTCTGGTGTCACAGAGAGGGGGAAATTTGGGCTCTCACTGCTGTTGTATCAGTGAGGGCGTAACACTGGGGCTCTCATTTTTGTGGTGTCCCAGAGAGGATTCAATTGGAGCTCACACTTCTATGGTGTCCTAGACAGTGGAACTCTGGGCCTGACATTGCTGTGGTGTAACAGAGAGGAGGCAATTTGGCGCTGTCATTTCTGTGTTTTCACAGAGAGGCGAAGAGTCGGGCTGTCACTGCTGTGGTTTCAGCGAGAGAGTGAAATGGAGGTAGTTAGAGCTGTGATGTTACAGACAGGGGAATACTGGGACTCGGAGTGCACTGCTGTCACCGAGAGCGGAACTTTGGGGCTCTCACTGCTGTGGTGTCACAGAGAGAGAAACAGCGGTGTTGTCGCTGCTGTGGTGTCAGAGAGTGGAACACTGGTCCTGACATTGGTGTGGTTTCACAGAGAGGAGGCAATTTTGGCTGTCACCTCTCTGGTTTCACAGAGAGGGCAACTTTTTGGCTGTCCCTGCTGTGGTGTCACGGAGATGGGAATATTGGAGCTGTCACTGCTGTGGTGTCTCAGAGAGGCAAACACTGGGCCTGTCATTGCTGTGCTGTCATGGAGAGGAGCAAAATTTGGAGCTCAAACTTGCTATGATGTCACAGGTAGGGAAACAGTGGCTCTGACATTGCTGTGGTGTCCCAGAGAAGAGGAAATTTGGGCCCTCACTGCTCTGGTGTCCCAGAGAGGGGTAAAGTTGGGCTCTAACTGCTATGGTGTCTCCAACAGGGTAATCCTGGGCCTAAAATTGCTGTCGTTTCACAGACAGGAGCAATTTTGGGCTGTGGCTGCACTGCTGTCCCAGCGAGTGGAACTTTGGGGCTCACACTGCTATGGTGTCCCAGAGACGGGAACATTGGAGCTGTCACTGCTATGTTGACACAGAGAGTGGAACACTGGAGCTCTCACTGCTCTGGAGTCACGGAGAGGAGGAAATTGGGCATGTCACTGCCCTGGTGTCACCGGGAATGGAAGAATGGGGCTGTCACTGGCGTGGAGTCAGAGACAGGAGGAAATTTGGTGTGTGACAGCACTGCGGTCACAGCGAGTGGAACTTTGGAGCTCTCACTTCTGTGGTGGAAGAGATGAAGAAATAGGTGCTGTCAGTGCTGTTGTGGTGTGATGGAGAAGAGGAAATTTGGGCCTGTCATTGCTGTGGTGTCACAGAGAGGAGCACTTTGGAGCTCACACTGCTATGATATCACAGGGAGGGTAACACTGGCTCTGACATTGCTGTGGTGTCACAGAGAGGAGGAAATTAGGCCTCTCCCTGCTCTGGTGTCACAGAGAGGGGGATATTTGGGCTCTCACTGCTGTTGTATCAGTGAGGGCGTAACACTGGGGCTCTCATTGTTGTGGTGTCCCAGAGAGGATTCAATTGGAGCTCACACTTCTATGGTGTCCTAGACAGTGGAACTCTGGGCCTGACATTGCTGTGGTGTAACAGAGAGGAGGCAATTTGGGGCTGTCATTACTGTGATTTCACAGAGAGGGGAAGAGTCGGGCTGTCACTGCTGTGGTTTCAGCGAGAGAGTGAAATGGAGGTAGTTAGAGCTGTGATGTTACTGACAGGGGAATACTGGGACTCGGTGTGCACTGCTGTCACCGAGAGAGGAACTTTGGGGCTCTCACTGCTGTGGTGTCACAGAGAGAGAAACAGCGGTGTTGTCGCTGCTGTGGTGTCAGAGAGTGGAACACTGGGCCTGACATTGGTGTGGTTTCACAGAGAGGAGGCAATTTTGGCTGTCACCTCTCTGGTTTCACAGAGAGGGCAACTTTTTGGCTGTCCCTGCTGTGGTGTCACGGAGACGGGAACATTGGAGCTGTCACTGCTGTGGTGTCTCAGAGAGGCAAACACTGGGCCTGTCATTGCTGTGCTGTCATGGAGAGGAGCAAAATTTGGAGCTCAAACTTCCTATGATGTCACAGGTAGGGAAACAGTGGCTCTGACATTGCTGTGGTGTCCCAGAGAAGAGGAAATTTGGGCCCTCACTGCTCTGGTGTCCCAGAGAGGGGTAAAGTTGGGCTCTAACTGCTATGGTGTCTCCAACAGGGTAATCCTGGGCCTAAAATTGCTGTCGTTTCACAGACAGGAGCAATTTTGGGCTGTGGCTGCACTGCTGTCCCAGCGAGTGGAACTTTGGGGCTCTCACTTCTGTGGTGGAAGAGATGAAGAAATAGGTGCTGTCAGTGCTGTTGTGGTGGGACGGAGAAGAGGAAATTTGGGCCTGTCATTGCTGTGGTGTCACAGAGAGGAGCACTTTGGAGCTCACACTGCTATGATGTCACAGGGAGGGTTACACTGGCTCTGACATTGCTGTGGTGTCACGGAGAGGAGGAAATTAGGCCTCTCCCTGCTCTGGTGTCACAGAGAGGGGGAAATTTGGGCTCTCACTGCTGTTGTATCAGTGAGGGCGTAACACTGGGGCTCTCATTTTTGTGGTGTCCCAGAGAGGATTCAATTGGAGCTCACACTTCTATGGTGTCCTAGACAGTGGAACTCTGGGCCTGACATTGCTGTGGTGTAACAGAGAGGAGGCAATTTGGCGCTGTCATTTCTGTGTTTTCACAGAGAGGCGAAGAGTCGGGCTGTCACTGCTGTGGTTTCAGCGAGAGAGTGAAATGGAGGTAGTTAGAGCTGTGATGTTACAGACAGGGGAATACTGGGACTCGGAGTGCACTGCTGTCACCGAGAGCGGAACTTTGGGGCTCTCACTGCTGTGGTGTCACAGAGAGAGAAACAGCGGTGTTGTCGCTGCTGTGGTGTCAGAGAGTGGAACACTGGTCCTGACATTGGTGTGGTTTCACAGAGAGGAGGCAATTTTGGCTGTCACCTCTCTGGTTTCACAGAGAGGGCAACTTTTTGGCTGTCCCTGCTGTGGTGTCACGGAGATGGGAATATTGGAGCTGTCACTGCTGTGGTGTCTCAGAGAGGCAAACACTGGGCCTGTCATTGCTGTGCTGTCATGGAGAGGAGCAAAATTTGGAGCTCAAACTTGCTATGATGTCACAGGTAGGGAAACAGTGGCTCTGACATTGCTGTGGTGTCCCAGAGAAGAGGAAATTTGGGCCCTCACTGCTCTGGTGTCCCAGAGAGGGGTAAAGTTGGGCTCTAACTGCTATGGTGTCTCCAACAGGGTAATCCTGGGCCTAAAATTGCTGTCGTTTCACAGACAGGAGCAATTTTGGGCTGTGGCTGCACTGCTGTCCCAGCGAGTGGAACTTTGGGGCTCACACTGCTATGGTGTCCCAGAGACGGGAACATTGGAGCTGTCACTGCTATGTTGACACAGAGAGTGGAACACTGGAGCTCTCACTGCTCTGGAGTCACGGAGAGGAGGAAATTGGGCATGTCACTGCCCTGGTGTCACCGGGAATGGAAGAGTGGGGCTGTCACTGGCGTGGAGTCAGAGACAGGAGGAAATTTGGTGTGTGACTGCACTGCGGTCACAGCGAGTGGAACTTTGGAGCTCTCACTTCTGTGGTGGAAGAGATGAAGAAATAGGTGCTGTCAGTGCTGTTGTGGTGTGATGGAGAAGAGGAAATTTGGGCCTGTCATTGCTGTGGTGTCACAGAGAGGAGCACTTTGGAGCTCACACTGCTATGATATCACAGATAGGGTAACACTGGCTCTGACATTGCTGTGGTGTCACAGAGAGGAGGAAATTAGGCCTCTCCCTGCTCTGGTGTCACAGAGAGGGGGATATTTGGGCTCTCACTGCTGTTGTATCAGTGAGGGCGTAACACTGGGGCTCTCATTGTTGTGGTGTCCCAGAGAGGATTCAATTGGAGCTCACACTTCTATGGTGTCCTAGACAGTGGAACTCTGGGCCTGACATTGCTGTGGTGTAACAGAGAGGAGGCAATTTGGGGCTGTCATTACTGTGATTTCACAGAGAGGGGAAGAGTCGGGCTGTCACGGCTGTGGTTTCAGCGAGAGAGTGAAATGGAGGTAGTTAGAGCTGTGATGTTACTGACAGGGGAATACTGGGACTCGGTGTGCACTGCTGTCACCGAGAGAGGAACTTTGGGGCTCTCACTGCTGTGGTGTCACAGAGAGAGAAACAGCGGTGTTGTCGCTGCTGTGGTGTCAGAGAGTGGAACACTGGGCCTGACATTGGTGTGCTTTCACAGAGAGGAGGCAATTTTGGCTGTCACCTCTCTGGTTTCACAGAGAGGGCAACTTTTTGGCTGTCCCTGCTGTGGTGTCACGGAGACGGGAACATTGGAGCTGTCACTGCTGTGGTGTCTCAGAGAGGCAAACACTGGGCCTGTCATTGCTGTGCTGTCATGGAGAGGAGCAAAATTTGGAGCTCAAACTTCCTATGATGTCACAGGTAGGGAAACAGTGGCTCTGACATTGCTGTGGTGTCCCAGAGAAGAGGAAATTTGGGCCCTCACTGCTCTGGTGTCCCAGAGAGGGGTAAAGTTGGGCTCTAACTGCTATGGTGTCTCCAACAGGGTAATCCTGGGCCTAAAATTGCTGTCGTTTCACAGACAGGAGCAATTTTGGGCTGTGGCTGCACTGCTGTCCCAGCGAGTGGAACTTTGGGGCTCTCACTTCTGTGGTGGAAGAGATGAAGAAATAGGTGCTGTCAGTGCTGTTGTGGTGGGACGGAGAAGAGGAAATTTGGGCCTGTCATTGCTGTGGTGTCACAGAGAGGAGCACTTTGGAGCTCACACTGCTATGATGTCACAGGGAGGGTTACACTGGCTCTGACAATGCTGTGGTGTCACGGAGAGGAGGAAATTAGGCCTCTCCCTGCTCTGGTGTCACAGAGAGGGGGAAATTTGGGCTCTCACTGCTGTTGTATCAGTGAGGGCGTAACACTGGGGCTCTCATTTTTGTGGTGTCCCAGAGAGGATTCAATTGGAGCTCACACTTCTATGGTGTCCTAGACAGTGGAACTCTGGGCCTGACATTGCTGTGGTGTAACAGAGAGGAGGCAATTTGGCGCTGTCATTTCTGTGTTTTCACAGAGAGGCGAAGAGTCGGGCTGTCACTGCTGTGGTTTCAGCGAGAGAGTGAAATGGAGGTAGTTAGAGCTGTGATGTTACAGACAGGGGAATACTGGGACTCGGAGTGCACTGCTGTCACCGAGAGCGGAACTTTGGGGCTCTCACTGCTGTGGTGTCACAGAGAGAGAAACAGCGGTGTTGTCGCTGCTGTGGTGTCAGAGAGTGGAACACTGGTCCTGACATTGGTGTGGTTTCACAGAGAGGAGGCAATTTTGGCTGTCACCTCTCTGGTTTCACAGAGAGGGCAACTTTTTGGCTGTCCCTGCTGTGGTGTCACGGAGATGGGAATATTGGAGCTGTCACTGCTGTGGTGTCTCAGAGAGGCAAACACTGGGCCTGTCATTGCTGTGCTGTCATGGAGAGGAGCAAAATTTGGAGCTCAAACTTGCTATGATGTCACAGGTAGGGAAACAGTGGCTCTGACATTGCTGTGGTGTCCCAGAGAAGAGGAAATTTGGGCCCTCACTGCTCTGGTGTCCCAGAGAGGGGTAAAGTTGGGCTCTAACTGCTATGGTGTCTCCAACAGGGTAATCCTGGGCCTAAAATTGCTGTCGTTTCACAGACAGGAGCAATTTTGGGCTGTGGCTGCACTGCTGTCCCAGCGAGTGGAACTTTGGGGCTCACACTGCTATGGTGTCCCAGAGACGGGAACATTGGAGCTGTCACTGCTATGTTGACACAGAGAGTGGAACACTGGAGCTCTCACTGCTCTGGAGTCACGGAGAGGAGGAAATTGGGCATGTCACTGCCCTGGTGTCACCGGGAATGGAAGAATGGGGCTGTCACTGGCGTGGAGTCAGAGACAGGAGGAAATTTGGTGTGTGACAGCACTGCGGTCACAGCGAGTGGAACTTTGGAGCTCTCACTTCTGTGGTGGAAGAGATGAAGAAATAGGTGCTGTCAGTGCTGTTGTGGTGTGATGGAGAAGAGGAAATTTGGGCCTGTCATTGCTGTGGTGTCACAGAGAGGAGCACTTTGGAGCTCACACTGCTATGATATCACAGGGAGGGTAACACTGGCTCTGACATTGCTGTGGTGTCACAGAGAGGAGGAAATTAGGCCTCTCCCTGCTCTGGTGTCACAGAGAGGGGGATATTTGGGCTCTCACTGCTGTTGTATCAGTGAGGGCGTAACACTGGGGCTCTCATTGTTGTGGTGTCCCAGAGAGGATTCAATTGGAGCTCACACTTCTATGGTGTCCTAGACAGTGGAACTCTGGGCCTGACATTGCTGTGGTGTAACAGAGAGGAGGCAATTTGGGGCTGTCATTACTGTGATTTCACAGAGAGGGGAAGAGTCGGGCTGTCACTGCTGTGGTTTCAGCGAGAGAGTGAAATGGAGGTAGTTAGAGCTGTGATGTTACTGACAGGGGAATACTGGGACTCGGTGTGCACTGCTGTCACCGAGAGAGGAACTTTGGGGCTCTCACTGCTGTGGTGTCACAGAGAGAGAAACAGCGGTGTTGTCGCTGCTGTGGTGTCAGAGAGTGGAACACTGGGCCTGACATTGGTGTGGTTTCACAGAGAGGAGGCAATTTTGGCTGTCACCTCTCTGGTTTCACAGAGAGGGCAACTTTTTGGCTGTCCCTGCTGTGGTGTCACGGAGACGGGAACATTGGAGCTGTCACTGCTGTGGTGTCTCAGAGAGGCAAACACTGGGCCTGTCATTGCTGTGCTGTCATGGAGAGGAGCAAAATTTGGAGCTCAAACTTCCTATGATGTCACAGGTAGGGAAACAGTGGCTCTGACATTGCTGTGGTGTCCCAGAGAAGAGGAAATTTGGGCCCTCACTGCTCTGGTGTCCCAGAGAGGGGTAAAGTTGGGCTCTAACTGCTATGGTGTCTCCAACAGGGTAATCCTGGGCCTAAAATTGCTGTCGTTTCACAGACAGGAGCAATTTTGGGCTGTGGCTGCACTGCTGTCCCAGCGAGTGGAACTTTGGGGCTCTCACTTCTGTGGTGGAAGAGATGAAGAAATAGGTGCTGTCAGTGCTGTTGTGGTGGGACGGAGAAGAGGAAATTTGGGCCTGTCATTGCTGTGGTGTCACAGAGAGGAGCACTTTGGAGCTCACACTGCTATGATGTCACAGGGAGGGTTACACTGGCTCTGACATTGCTGTGGTGTCACGGAGAGGAGGAAATTAGGCCTCTCCCTGCTCTGGTGTCACAGAGAGGGGGAAATTTGGGCTCTCACTGCTGTTGTATCAGTGAGGGCGTAACACTGGGGCTCTCATTTTTGTGGTGTCCCAGAGAGGATTCAATTGGAGCTCACACTTCTATGGTGTCCTAGACAGTGGAACTCTGGGCCTGACATTGCTGTGGTGTAACAGAGAGGAGGCAATTTGGCGCTGTCATTTCTGTGTTTTCACAGAGAGGCGAAGAGTCGGGCTGTCACTGCTGTGGTTTCAGCGAGAGAGTGAAATGGAGGTAGTTAGAGCTGTGATGTTACAGACAGGGGAATACTGGGACTCGGAGTGCACTGCTGTCACCGAGAGCGGAACTTTGGGGCTCTCACTGCTGTGGTGTCACAGAGAGAGAAACAGCGGTGTTGTCGCTGCTGTGGTGTCAGAGAGTGGAACACTGGTCCTGACATTGGTGTGGTTTCACAGAGAGGAGGCAATTTTGGCTGTCACCTCTCTGGTTTCACAGAGAGGGCAACTTTTTGGCTGTCCCTGCTGTGGTGTCACGGAGATGGGAATATTGGAGCTGTCACTGCTGTGGTGTCTCAGAGAGGCAAACACTGGGCCTGTCATTGCTGTGCTGTCATGGAGAGGAGCAAAATTTGGAGCTCAAACTTGCTATGATGTCACAGGTAGGGAAACAGTGGCTCTGACATTGCTGTGGTGTCCCAGAGAAGAGGAAATTTGGGCCCTCACTGCTCTGGTGTCCCAGAGAGGGGTAAAGTTGGGCTCTAACTGCTATGGTGTCTCCAACAGGGTAATCCTGGGCCTAAAATTGCTGTCGTTTCACAGACAGGAGCAATTTTGGGCTGTGGCTGCACTGCTGTCCCAGCGAGTGGAACTTTGGGGCTCACACTGCTATGGTGTCCCAGAGACGGGAACATTGGAGCTGTCACTGCTATGTTGACACAGAGAGTGGAACACTGGAGCTCTCACTGCTCTGGAGTCACGGAGAGGAGGAAATTGGGCATGTCACTGCCCTGGTGTCACCGGGAATGGAAGAGTGGGGCTGTCACTGGCGTGGAGTCAGAGACAGGAGGAAATTTGGTGTGTGACTGCACTGCGGTCACAGCGAGTGGAACTTTGGAGCTCTCACTTCTGTGGTGGAAGAGATGAAGAAATAGGTGCTGTCAGTGCTGTTGTGGTGTGATGGAGAAGAGGAAATTTGGGCCTGTCATTGCTGTGGTGTCACAGAGAGGAGCACTTTGGAGCTCACACTGCTATGATATCACAGATAGGGTAACACTGGCTCTGACATTGCTGTGGTGTCACAGAGAGGAGGAAATTAGGCCTCTCCCTGCTCTGGTGTCACAGAGAGGGGGATATTTGGGCTCTCACTGCTGTTGTATCAGTGAGGGCGTAACACTGGGGCTCTCATTGTTGTGGTGTCCCAGAGAGGATTCAATTGGAGCTCACACTTCTATGGTGTCCTAGACAGTGGAACTCTGGGCCTGACATTGCTGTGGTGTAACAGAGAGGAGGCAATTTGGGGCTGTCATTACTGTGATTTCACAGAGAGGGGAAGAGTCGGGCTGTCACGGCTGTGGTTTCAGCGAGAGAGTGAAATGGAGGTAGTTAGAGCTGTGATGTTACTGACAGGGGAATACTGGGACTCGGTGTGCACTGCTGTCACCGAGAGAGGAACTTTGGGGCTCTCACTGCTGTGGTGTCACAGAGAGAGAAACAGCGGTGTTGTCGCTGCTGTGGTGTCAGAGAGTGGAACACTGGGCCTGACATTGGTGTGCTTTCACAGAGAGGAGGCAATTTTGGCTGTCACCTCTCTGGTTTCACAGAGAGGGCAACTTTTTGGCTGTCCCTGCTGTGGTGTCACGGAGACGGGAACATTGGAGCTGTCACTGCTGTGGTGTCTCAGAGAGGCAAACACTGGGCCTGTCATTGCTGTGCTGTCATGGAGAGGAGCAAAATTTGGAGCTCAAACTTCCTATGATGTCACAGGTAGGGAAACAGTGGCTCTGACATTGCTGTGGTGTCCCAGAGAAGAGGAAATTTGGGCCCTCACTGCTCTGGTGTCCCAGAGAGGGGTAAAGTTGGGCTCTAACTGCTATGGTGTCTCCAACAGGGTAATCCTGGGCCTAAAATTGCTGTCGTTTCACAGACAGGAGCAATTTTGGGCTGTGGCTGCACTGCTGTCCCAGCGAGTGGAACTTTGGGGCTCTCACTTCTGTGGTGGAAGAGATGAAGAAATAGGTGCTGTCAGTGCTGTTGTGGTGGGACGGAGAAGAGGAAATTTGGGCCTGTCATTGCTGTGGTGTCACAGAGAGGAGCACTTTGGAGCTCACACTGCTATGATGTCACAGGGAGGGTTACACTGGCTCTGACATTGCTGTGGTGTCACGGAGAGGAGGAAATTAGGCCTCTCCCTGCTCTGGTGTCACAGAGAGGGGGAAATTTGGGCTCTCACTGCTGTTGTATCAGTGAGGGCGTAACACTGGGGCCCTCATTTTTGTGGTGTCCCAGAGAGGATTCAATTGGAGCTCACACTTCTATGGTGTCCTAGACAGTGGAACTCTGGGCCTGACATTGCTGTGGTGTAACAGAGTGGAGGCAATTTGGGGCTGTCATTTCTGTGTTTTCACAGAGAGGCGAAGAGTCGGGCTGTCACTGCTGTGGTTTCAGCGAGAGAGTGAAATGGAGGTAGTTAGAGCTGTGATGTTACAGACAGGGGAATACTGGGACTCGGAGTGCACTGCTGTCACCGAGAGCGCAACTTTGGGGCTCTCACTGCTGTGGTGTCACAGAGAGAGAAACAGCGGTGTTGTCGCTGCTGTGGTGTCAGAGAGTGGAACACTGGGCCTGACATTGGTGTGGTTTCACAGAGAGGAGGCAATTTTGCTGTCACCTCTCTGGTTTCACAGAGAGGGCAACTTTTTGGCTGTCCCTGCTGTGGTGTCACGGAGACGGGAATATTGGAGCTGTCACTGCTCTGTAGTCACAGAGAGGGGGAAATTTGGGCTCTCACTGCTGTTGTATCAGTGAGGGCGTAACACTGGGGCTTTCATTGTTGTGGTGTCCCAGAGAGGATTCAATTGGAGCTCACACTTCTATGGTGTCCTAGACAGTAGAACTCTGGGCCTGACATTGCTGTGGTGTGACAGAGAGGAAGCAATTTGGGGCTGTCATTACTGTGATTTGACAGAGGGGGGAAGAGTCGGGCTGTCACTGCTGTTGTTTCAGCGAGAGAGTGAAATGGAGGTAGTTAGAGCTGTGATGTTACTGTCAGGGGAATACTGGGACTCGGAGTGCACTGCTGTCACCGAGAGCGGAACTTTGAGGCTCTCACTGCTGTGGTGTCACAGAGAGAGAAACAGCGGTGTTGTCGCTGCTGTGGTGTCAGAGAGAGGAACACTGGACCTGATATTGGTGTCTTTTAACAGAGTCGAGGCAATTTTGGCTGTCACCTCTCTGGTTTCACAGAGAGGGCAACTTTTTGGCTGTCCCTGCTCTTTTGTCACGGAGATGGGAATATTGGAGCTGTCACTGCTGTGGTGTCTCAGAGAGGCAAACACTGGGCCTGTCATTGCTGTGCTGTCATGGAGAGGAGCAAAATTTGGAGCTCAAACTTGCTATGATGTCACAGGTAGGGTAAGAGTGGCTCTGACATTGCTGTGGTGTCCCAGAGAAGAGGAAATTTGGGCCCTCACTGCTCTGGTGTCCCAGAGAGGAGTAAAAATGGGCTCTAACTGCTATGGTGTCTCCAACAGGGTAATCCTGGGCCTAAAATTGCTGTCGTTTCACAGACAGGAGCAATTTTGGGCTGTGGCTGCACTGCTGTCCCAGCGAGTGGAACTTTGGGGCTCACACTGCTATGGTGTCCCAGAGACGGGAACATTGGAGCTGTCACTGCTATGTTGACACAGAGAGTGGAACACTGGAGCTCTCACTGCTCTGGAGTCACGGAGAGGAGGAAATTGGGCATGTCACTGCCCTGGTGTCACCGGGAATGGAAGAGTGGGGCTGTCACTGGCGTGGAGTCAGAGACAGGAGGAAATTTGGTGTGTGACTGCACTGCAGTCACAGCGAGTGGAACTTTGGAGCTCTCACTTCTGTGGTGGAAGAGATGAAGAAATAGGTGCTGTCAGTGCTGTTGTGGTGGGACGGAGAAGAGGAAATTTGGGCCTGTCATTGCTGTGGTGTCACAGAGAGGAGCACTTTGGAGCTCACACTGCTATGATGTCACAGGGAGGGTTACACTGGCTCTGACATTGCTGTGGTGTCACAGAGAGGAGGAAATTAGGCCTCTCCCTGCTCTGGTGTCACAGAGAGGGGGAAATTTGGGCTCTCACTGCTGTTGTATCAGTGAGGGCGTAACACTGGGGCTCTCATTGTTGTGGTGTCCCAGAGAGGATTCAATTGGAGCTCACACTTCTATGGTGTCCTAGACAGTGGAACTCTGGGCCTGACATTGCTGTGGTGTGACAGAGAGGAGGCAATTTGGGGCTGTCATTACTGTGATTTGACAGAGAGGGGAAGAGTCGGGCTGTCACTGCTGTGGTTTCAGCGAGAGAGTGAAATGGAGGTAGTTAGAGCTGTGATGTTACAGACAGGGTGTTATAAGTATTTATAGTATTATGATTGTAATTGTTAGTCTGTTAGTATGTTCTTGTTTTCCCCTATTAACTGTATTGGTTTTGACCCCAGTTGTCAATTATGTAAACCCCTCCCCTTATTCCTGAACCTTCCCTGCCCGTCACCCTGGCCTGCCCTAATCCCCCTACCCATCATTATAAACCCGACCCTTTCTCCCAGAACCTTCCATGCTCCTCACCCCTACTTCGGTTCGCGATTGGTTCCCTAGTTGCTGTCCCGCCCATGACATGTCCCTATTGGTCACCAGTAATGTAACCGCCTCCCCTCACTCCTCCTCCCCTGATCCCTCATTGGACCCTGAGTTGTACCCTCCCCTGGGGATCAAGCGGTATATAACCTTGTGCACAGCTGTGTTGGGGGCTCTCCTTCCTCGTCGGGTTGTGAGTTGCAGGGAGTCAGGCTAGCCTGTCTCCCTACTCCTGTTGGTATTTTTGCCATCAAATAAAGGTTTGGCTACTTCTTTTAACATCCGGAAGTGTCCAGACCCTTGTTTGTTTTTGACAATTTTTCGTGCCGAAACCCGGGATATTCACGCCCAGAGGTGGTCCCGGAGTAGTACAGATTTGGGTGGCGCGCATTTTCTTTTTATATGTACCCCTGGACTACGTCGAGACCACGGAAGGGTTGCTGGATAGAGCCTGAAGACCAGCAGGAGTGACAGCCCGGT